>NC_142025.1:115759990-115934853 GCF_049901735.1 Notechis scutatus
GTCATATCTCCACAGGGAAAGCTCGCCGACGAAAACCATGTGGTTTTTGAATGTATTCCACCCGAGGAACATGAAAAGCGAGCTTAATTTTGAAATCCGAGGTCAGATTCAAAAGTTATGCATACCTGTAAATTTGAGTTCTTTCCTATACATTCAGTTCTTTCGCCACTTTGAGATAGGCCTTGGGATATCTCCACAGGGAAAGCTTCGCCGACGAAAACCATGTGGTTTTTGAATGTATTCCACCCGAGGAACATGAAAACGAGCTTAATTTTGAAATCCGAGGTCAGATTCAAAAGTTATGCATACCTGTAAATTTGAGTTCTTTCCTATACATTCAGTTCTTTCGCCACTTTGAGATAGGCCTTGGGATATCTCCACAGGAAAGCTCGCCGACGAAAACCATGTGGTTTTTGAATGTATTCCACCCGAGGAACATGAAAACGAGCTTAATTTTGAAATCCGAGGTCAGATTCAAAAGTTATGCATACCTGTAAATTTGAGTTCTTTCCTATACATTCAGTTCTTTCGCCACTTTGAGATAGGCCTTGGGATATCTCCACAGGAAAGCTTCGCCGACGAAAACCATGTGGTTTTTGAATGTATTCCACCCGAGGAACATGAAAACGAGCTTAATTTTGAAATCCGAGGTCAGATTCAAAAGTTATGCATACCTGTAAATTTGAGTTCTTTCCTATACATTCAGTTCTTTCGCCACTTTGAGATAGGCCTTGGGATATCTCCACAGGGAAAGCTCGCCGACGAAAACCATGTGGTTTTTGAATGTATT
The DNA here is from genome assembly GCF_049901735.1 of Notechis scutatus. Lineage (NCBI taxonomy): Eukaryota > Metazoa > Chordata > Lepidosauria > Squamata > Elapidae > Notechis > Notechis scutatus. Next base: position 115,760,781 of record NC_142025.1, read on the forward strand.
CCACCCGAGGAACATGAAAAGCGAGCTTAATTTTGAAATCCGAGGTCAGATTCAAAAGTTATGCATACCTGTAAATTTGAGTTCTTTCCTATACATTCAGTTCTTTCGCCACTTTGAGATAGGCCTTGGGATATCTCCACAGGGAAAGCTCGCCGCGAAAACCATGTGGTTTTTGAATGTATTCCACCCGAGGAACATGAAAGCGAGCTTAATTTTGAAATCCGAGGTCAGATTCAAAAGTTATGCATACCTGTAAATTTGAGTTCTTTCCTATACATTCAGTTCTTTCGCCACTTTGAGATAGGCCTTGGGATATCTCCACAGGAAAGCTCGCCGACGAAAACCATGTGGTTTTTGAATGTATTCCACCCGAGGAACATGAAAAGCGAGCTTAATTTTGAAATCCGAGGTCAGATTCAAAAGTTATGCATACCTGTAAATTTGAGTTCTTTCCTATACATTCAGTTCTTTCGCCACTTTGAGATAGGCCTTGGGATATCTCCACAGGGAAAGCTCGCCGACGAAAACCATGTGGTTTTTGAATGTATTCCACCCGAGGAACATGAAAAGCGAGCTTAATTTTGAAATCCGAGGTCAGATTCAAAAGTTATGCATACCTGTAAATTTGAGTTCTTTCCTATACATTCAGTTCTTTCGCCACTTTGAGATAGGCCTTGGGATATCTCCACAGGAAAGCTCGCCGACGAAAACCATGTGGTTTTTGAATGTATTCCACCCGAGGAACATGAAAAGCGAGCTTAATTTTGAAATCCGAGGTCAGATTCAAAAGTTATGCATACCTGTAAATTTGAGTTCTTTCCTATACATTCAGTTCTTTCGCCACTTTGAGATAGGCCTTGGGATATCTCCACAGGGAAAGCTCGCCGACGAAAACCATGTGGTTTTTGAATGTATTCCACCCGAGGAACATGAAAAGCGAGCTTAATTTTGAAATCCGAGGTCAGATTCAAAAGTTATGCATACCTGTAAATTTGAGTTCTTTCCTATACATTCAGTTCTTTCGCCACTTTGAGATAGGCCTTGGGATATCTCCACAGGGAAAGCTCGCCCGACGAAAACCATGTGGTTTTTGAATGTATTCCACCCGAGGAACATGAAAGCGAGCTTAATTTTGAAATCCGAGGTCAGATTCAAAAGTTATGCATACCTGTAAATTTGAGTTCTTTCCTATACATTCAGTTCTTTCGCCACTTTGAGATAGGCCTTGGGATATCTCCACAGGGAAAGCTTCGCCGACGAAAACCATGTGGTTTTTGAATGTATTCCACCCGAGGAACATGAAAGCGAGCTTAATTTTGAAATCCGAGGTCAGATTCAAAAGTTATGCATACCTGTAAATTTGAGTTCTTTCCTATACATTCAGTTCTTTCGCCACTTTGAGATAGGCCTTGGGATATCTCCACAGGGAAAGCTCGCCGACGAAAACCATGTGGTTTTTGAATGTATTCCACCCGAGGAACATGAAAGCGAGCTTAATTTTGAAATCCGAGGTCAGATTCAAAAGTTATGCATACCTGTAAATTTGAGTTCTTTCCTATACATTCAGTTCTTTCGCCACTTTGAGATAGGCCTTGGGATATCTCCACAGGAAAGCTCGCCGACGAAAACCATGTGGTTTTTGAATGTATTCCACCCGAGGAACATGAAAAGCGAGCTTAATTTTGAAATCCGAGGTCAGATTCAAAAGTTATGCATACCTGTAAATTTGAGTTCTTTCCTATACATTCAGTTCTTTCGCCACTTTGAGATAGGCCTTGGGATATCTCCACAGGAAAGCTTCGCCGCGAAAACCATGTGGTTTTTGAATGTATTCCACCCGAGGAACATGAAAGCGAGCTTAATTTTGAAATCCGAGGTCAGATTCAAAAGTTATGCATACCTGTAAATTTGAGTTCTTTCCTATACATTCAGTTCTTTCGCCACTTTGAGATAGGCCTTGGGATATCTCCACAGGGAAAGCTCGCCGACGAAAACCATGTGGTTTTTGAATGTATTCCACCCGAGGAACATGAAAGCGAGCTTAATTTTGAAATCCGAGGTCAGATTCAAAAGTTATGCATACCTGTAAATTTGAGTTCTTTCCTATACATTCAGTTCTTTCGCCACTTTGAGATAGGCCTTGGGATATCTCCACAGGAAAGCTCGCCGCGAAAACCATGTGGTTTTTGAATGTATTCCACCCGAGGAACATGAAAGCGAGCTTAATTTTGAAATCCGAGGTCAGATTCAAAAGTTATGCATACCTGTAAATTTGAGTTCTTTCCTATACATTCAGTTCTTTCGCCACTTTGAGATAGGCCTTGGGATATCTCCACAGGGAAAGCTCGCCGACGAAAACCATGTGGTTTTTGAATGTATTCCACCCGAGGAACATGAAAAGCGAGCTTAATTTTGAAATCCGGGTCAGATTCAAAAGTTATGCATACCTGTAAATTTGAGTTCTTTCCTATACATTCAGTTCTTTCGCCACTTTGAGATAGGCCTTGGGATATCTCCACAGGAAAGCTCGCCGACGAAAACCATGTGGTTTTTGAATGTATTCCACCCGAGGAACATGAAAAGCGAGCTTAATTTTGAAATCCGAGGTCAGATTCAAAAGTTATGCATACCTGTAAATTTGAGTTCTTTCCTATACATTCAGTTCTTTCGCCACTTTGAGATAGGCCTTGGGATATCTCCACAGGGAAAGCTTCGCCGACGAAAACCATGTGGTTTTTGAATGTATTCCACCCGAGGAACATGAAAAGCGAGCTTAATTTTGAAATCCGAGGTCAGATTCAAAAGTTATGCATACCTGTAAATTTGAGTTCTTTCCTATACATTCAGTTCTTTCGCCACTTTGAGATAGGCCTTGGGATATCTCCACAGGGAAAGCTCGCCGCGAAAACCATGTGGTTTTTGAATGTATTCCACCCGAGGAACATGAAAAGAGCTTAATTTTGAAATCCGAGGTCAGATTCAAAAGTTATGCATACCTGTAAATTTGAGTTCTTTCCTATACATTCAGTTCTTTCGCCACTTTGAGATAGGCCTTGGGATATCTCCACAGGAAAAGCTTCGCGAAAACCATGTGGTTTTTGAATGTATTCCACCCGAGGAACATGAAAGCGAGCTTAATTTTGAAATCCGAGGTCAGATTCAAAAGTTATGCATACCTGTAAATTTGAGTTCTTTCCTATACATTCAGTTCTTTCGCCACTTTGAGATAGGCCTTGGGATATCTCCACAGGGAAAGCTCGCCGACGAAAACCATGTGGTTTTTGAATGTATTCCACCCGAGGAACATGAAAGCGAGCTTAATTTTGAAATGAAATCGAGGTCAGATTCAAAAGTTATGCATACCTGTAAATTTGAGTTCTTTCCTATACATTCAGTTCTTTCGCCACTTTGAGATAGGCCTTGGGATATCTCCACAGGAAAGCTCGCCGACGAAAACCATGTGGTTTTTGAATGTATTCCACCCGAGGAACATGAAAGCGAGCTTAATTTTGAAATCCGAGGTCAGATTCAAAAGTTATGCATACCTGTAAATTTGAGTTCTTTCCTATACATTCAGTTCTTTCGCCACTTTGAGATAGGCCTTGGGATATCTCCACAGGGAAAGCTCGCCGACGAAAACCATGTGGTTTTTGAATGTATTCCACCCGAGGAACATGAAAGCGAGCTTAATTTTGAAATCCGAGGTCAGATTCAAAAGTTATGCATACCTGTAAATTTGAGTTCTTTCCTATACATTCAGTTCTTTCGCCACTTTGAGATAGGCCTTGGGATATCTCCACAGGAAAGCTCGCCGACGAAAACCATGTGGTTTTTGAATGTATTCCACCCGAGGAACATGAAAAGCGAGCTTAATTTTGAAATCCGAGGTCAGATTCAAAAGTTATGCATACCTGTAAATTTGAGTTCTTTCCTATACATTCAGTTCTTTCGCCACTTTGAGATAGGCCTTGGGATATCTCCACAGGGAAAGCTTCCCGACGAAAACCATGTGGTTTTTGAATGTATTCCACCCGAGGAACATGAAAAGCGAGCTTAATTTTGAAATCCGAGGTCAGATTCAAAAGTTATGCATACCTGTAAATTTGAGTTCTTTCCTATACATTCAGTTCTTTCGCCACTTTGAGATAGGCCTTGGGATATCTCCACAGGGAAAGCTCGCCGACGAAAACCATGTGGTTTTTGAATGTATTCCACCCGAGGAACATGAAAGCGAGCTTAATTTTGAAATCCGAGGTCAGATTCAAAAGTTATGCATACCTGTAAATTTGAGTTCTTTCCTATACATTCAGTTCTTTCGCCACTTTGAGATAGGCCTTGGGATATCTCCACAGGAAAGCTCGCCGACGAAAACCATGTGGTTTTGAATGTATTCCACCCGAGGAACATGAAAGCGAGCTTAATTTTGAAATCCGAGGTCAGATTCAAAAGTTATGCATACCTGTAAATTTGAGTTCTTTCCTATACATTCAGTTCTTTCGCCACTTTGAGATAGGCCTTGGGATATCTCCACAGGGAAAGCTCGCCGACGAAAACCATGTGGTTTTTGAATGTATTCCACCCGAGGAACATGAAAAGCGAGCTTAATTTTGAAATCCGAGGTCAGATTCAAAAGTTATGCATACCTGTAAATTTGAGTTCTTTCCTATACATTCAGTTCTTTCGCCACTTTGAGATAGGCCTTGGGATATCTCCACAGGAAAGCTCGCGAAAACCATGTGGTTTTTGAATGTATTCCACCCGAGGAACATGAAAAGCGAGCTTAATTTTGAAATCCGAGGTCAGATTCAAAAGTTATGCATACCTGTAAATTTGAGTTCTTTCCTATACATTCAGTTCTTTCGCCACTTTGAGATAGGCCTTGGGATATCTCTCCACAGGGAAAGCTCGCCGACGAAAACCATGTGGTTTTTGAATGTATTCCACCCGAGGAACATGAAAAGCGAGCTTAATTTTGAAATCCGAGGTCAGATTCAAAAGTTATGCATACCTGTAAATTTGAGTTCTTTCCTATACATTCAGTTCTTTCGCCACTTTGAGATAGGCCTTGGGATATCTCCACAGGGAAAGCTCGCCGACGAAAACCATGTGGTTTTTGAATGTATTCCACCCGAGGAACATGAAAGCGAGCTTAATTTTGAAATCCGAGGTCAGATTCAAAAGTTATGCATACCTGTAAATTTGAGTTCTTTCCTATACATTCAGTTCTTTCGCCACTTTGAGATAGGCCTTGGGATATCTCCACAGGGAAAGCTTCGCCGACGAAAACCATGTGGTTTTTGAATGTATTCCACCCGAGGAACATGAAAGCGAGCTTAATTTTGAAATCCGGAGTCAGATTCAAAAGTTATGCATACCTGTAAATTTGAGTTCTTTCCTATACATTCAGTTCTTTCGCCACTTTGAGATAGGCCTTGGGATATCTCCACAGGAAAGCTCGCCGACGAAAACCATGTGGTTTTTGAATGTATTCCACCCGAGGAACATGAAAACGAGCTTAATTTTGAAATCCGAGGTCAGATTCAAAAGTTATGCATACCTGTAAATTTGAGTTCTTTCCTATACATTCAGTTCTTTCGCCACTTTGAGATAGGCCTTGGGATATCTCCACAGGAAAGCTTCGCCGACGAAAACCATGTGGTTTTTGAATGTATTCCACCCGAGGAACATGAAAGCGAGCTTAATTTTGAAATCCGAGGTCAGATTCAAAAGTTATGCATACCTGTAAATTTGAGTTCTTTCCTATACATTCAGTTCTTTCGCCACTTTGAGATAGGCCTTGGGATATCTCCACAGGGAAAGCTCGCCGACGAAAACCATGTGGTTTTTGAATGTATTCCACCCGAGGAACATGAAAAGCGAGCTTAATTTTGAAATCCGAGGTCAGATTCAAAAGTTATGCATACCTGTAAATTTGAGTTCTTTCCTATACATTCAGTTCTTTCGCCACTTTGAGATAGGCCTTGGGATATCTCCACAGGAAAGCTCGCCGCGAAAACCATGTGGTTTTTGAATGTATTCCACCCGAGGAACATGAAAAGCGAGCTTAATTTTGAAATCCGAGGTCAGATTCAAAAGTTATGCATACCTGTAAATTTGAGTTCTTTCCTATACATTCAGTTCTTTCGCCACTTTGAGATAGGCCTTGGGATATCTCCACAGGAAAGCTTCGCCGACGAAAACCATGTGGTTTTTGAATGTATTCCACCCGAGGAACATGAAAAGCGAGCTTAATTTTGAAATCCGAGGTCAGATTCAAAAGTTATGCATACCTGTAAATTTGAGTTCTTTCCTATACATTCAGTTCTTTCGCCACTTTGAGATAGGCCTTGGGATATCTCCACAGGAAAGCTTCGCCGACGAAAACCATGTGGTTTTTGAATGTATTCCACCCGAGGAACATGAAAAGCGAGCTTAATTTTGAAATCCGAGGTCAGATTCAAAAGTTATGCATACCTGTAAATTTGAGTTCTTTCCTATACATTCAGTTCTTTCGCCACTTTGAGATAGGCCTTGGGATATCTCCACAGGGAAAGCTCGCCGACGAAAACCATGTGGTTTTTGAATGTATTCCACCCGAGGAACATGAAAAGCGAGCTTAATTTTGAAATCCGAGGTCAGATTCAAAAGTTATGCATACCTGTAAATTTGAGTTCTTTCCTATACATTCAGTTCTTTCGCCACTTTGAGATAGGCCTTGGGATATCTCCACAGGGAAAGCTCGCCGACGAAAACCATGTGGTTTTTGAATGTATTCCACCCGAGGAACATGAAAGCGAGCTTAATTTTGAAATCCGAGGTCAGATTCAAAAGTTATGCATACCTGTAAATTTGAGTTCTTTCCTATACATTCAGTTCTTTCGCCACTTTGAGATAGGCCTTGGGATATCTCCACAGGAAAGCTCGCGACGAAAACCATGTGGTTTTTGAATGTATTCCACCCGAGGAACATGAAAAGCGAGCTTAATTTTGAAATCCGAGGTCAGATTCAAAAGTTATGCATACCTGTAAATTTGAGTTCTTTCCTATACATTCAGTTCTTTCGCCACTTTGAGATAGGCCTTGGGATATCTCCACAGGAAAGCTCGACGAAAACCATGTGGTTTTTGAATGTATTCCACCCGGGGAACATGAAAAGCGAGCTTAATTTTGAAATCCGAGGTCAGATTCAAAAGTTATGCATACCTGTAAATTTGAGTTCTTTCCTATACATTCAGTTCTTTCGCCACTTTGAGATAGGCCTTGGGATATCTCCACAGGGAAAGCTCGCCGACGAAAACCATGTGGTTTTTGAATGTATTCCACCCGAGGAACATGAAAAGCGAGCTTAATTTTGAAATCCGAGGTCAGATTCAAAAGTTATGCATACCTGTAAATTTGAGTTCTTTCCTATACATTCAGTTCTTTCGCCACTTTGAGATAGGCCTTGGGATATCTCCACAGGAAAGCTCGCCGACGAAAACCATGTGGTTTTTGAATGTATTCCACCCGAGGAACATGAAAAGCGAGCTTAATTTTGAAATCCGAGGTCAGATTCAAAAGTTATGCATACCTGTAAATTTGAGTTCTTTCCTATACATTCAGTTCTTTCGCCACTTTGAGATAGGCCTTGGGATATCTCCACAGGGAAAGCTCGCCGACGAAAACCATGTGGTTTTTGAATGTATTCCACCCGAGGAACATGAAAAGCGAGCTTAATTTTGAAATCCGAGGTCAGATTCAAAAGTTATGCATACCTGTAAATTTGAGTTCTTTCCTATACATTCAGTTCTTTCGCCACTTTGAGATAGGCCTTGGGATATCTCCACAGGAAAGCTCGCCGACGAAAACCATGTGGTTTTTGAATGTATTCCACCCGAGGAACATGAAAAGCGAGCTTAATTTTGAAATCCGAGGTCAGATTCAAAAGTTATGCATACCTGTAAATTTGAGTTCTTTCCTATACATTCAGTTCTTTCGCCACTTTGAGATAGGCCTTGGGATATCTCCACAGGGAAAGCTCGCGCGAAAACCATGTGGTTTTTGAATGTATTCCACCCGAGGAACATGAAAAGCGAGCTTAATTTTGAAATCCGAGGTCAGATTCAAAAGTTATGCATACCTGTAAATTTGAGTTCTTTCCTATACATTCAGTTCTTTCGCCACTTTGAGATAGGCCTTGGGATATCTCCACAGGGAAAGCTCGCCGCGAAAACCATGTGGTTTTTGAATGTATTCCACCCGAGGAACATGAAAGCGAGCTTAATTTTGAAATCCGAGGTCAGATTCAAAAGTTATGCATACCTGTAAATTTGAGTTCTTTCCTATACATTCAGTTCTTTCGCCACTTTGAGATAGGCCTTGGGATATCTCCACAGGGAAAGCTTCGCGACGAAAACCATGTGGTTTTTGAATGTATTCCACCCGAGGAACATGAAAAGCGAGCTTAATTTTGAAATCCGAGGTCAGATTCAAAAGTTATGCATACCTGTAAATTTGAGTTCTTTCCTATACATTCAGTTCTTTCGCCACTTTGAGATAGGCCTTGGGATATCTCCACAGGGAAAGCTCGCCGACGAAAACCATGTGGTTTTTGAATGTATTCCACCCGAGGAACATGAAAAGCGAGCTTAATTTTGAAATCCGAGGTCAGATTCAAAAGTTATGCATACCTGTAAATTTGAGTTCTTTCCTATACATTCAGTTCTTTCGCCACTTTGAGATAGGCCTTGGGATATCTCCACAGGGAAAGCTCGCCGACGAAAACCATGTGGTTTTTGAATGTATTCCACCCGAGGAACATGAAAAGCGAGCTTAATTTTGAAATCCGAGGTCAGATTCAAAAGTTATGCATACCTGTAAATTTGAGTTCTTTCCTATACATTCAGTTCTTTCGCCACTTTGAGATAGGCCTTGGGATATCTCCACAGGAAAGCTCGCCGACGAAAACCATGTGGTTTTTGAATGTATTCCACCCGAGGAACATGAAAACGAGCTTAATTTTGAAATCCGAGGTCAGATTCAAAAGTTATGCATACCTGTAAATTTGAGTTCTTTCCTATACATTCAGTTCTTTCGCCACTTTGAGATAGGCCTTGGGATATCTCCACAGGGAAAGCTCGCCGACGAAAACCATGTGGTTTTTGAATGTATTCCACCCGAGGAACATGAAAAGCGAGCTTAATTTTGAAATCCGAGGTCAGATTCAAAAGTTATGCATACCTGTAAATTTGAGTTCTTTCCTATACATTCAGTTCTTTCGCCACTTTGAGATAGGCCTTGGGATATCTCCACAGGAAACCTCGCCGACGAAAACCATGTGGTTTTTGAATGTATTCCACCCGAGGAACATGAAACGAGCTTAATTTTGAAATCCGAGGTCAGATTCAAAAGTTATGCATACCTGTAAATTTGAGTTCTTTCCTATACATTCAGTTCTTTCGCCACTTTGAGATAGGCCTTGGGATATCTCCACAGGGAAAGCTCGCCGACGAAAACCATGTGGTTTTTGAATGTATTCCACCCGAGGAACATGAAAGCGAGCTTAATTTTGAAATCCGAGGTCAGATTCAAAAGTTATGCATACCTGTAAATTTGAGTTCTTTCCTATACATTCAGTTCTTTCGCCACTTTGAGATAGGCCTTGGGATATCTCCACAGGGAAAAGCTCGCCCGCGAAAACCATGTGGTTTTTGAATGTATTCCACCCGAGGAACATGAAAAGCGAGCTTAATTTTGAAATCCGAGGTCAGATTCAAAAGTTATGCATACCTGTAAATTTGAGTTCTTTCCTATACATTCAGTTCTTTCGCCACTTTGAGATAGGCCTTGGGATATCTCCACAGGGAAAGCTCGCCGCGAAAACCATGTGGTTTTTGAATGTATTCCACCCGAGGAACATGAAAAGCGAGCTTAATTTTGAAATCCGAGGTCAGATTCAAAAGTTATGCATACCTGTAAATTTGAGTTCTTTCCTATACATTCAGTTCTTTCGCCACTTTGAGATAGGCCTTGGGATATCTCCACAGGGAAAGCTCGCCGCGAAAACCATGTGGTTTTTTGAATGTATTCCACCCGAGGAACATGAAAAGCGAGCTTAATTTTGAAATCCGAGGTCAGATTCAAAAGTTATGCATACCTGTAAATTAGTTCTTTCCTATACATTCAGTTCTTTCGCCACTTTGAGATAGGCCTTGGGATATCTCCACAGGGAAAGCTCGCCGCGAAAACCATGTGGTTTTTGAATGTATTCCACCCGAGGAACATGAAAAGCGAGCTTAATTTTGAAATCCGAGGTCAGATTCAAAAGTTATGCATACCTGTAAATTTGAGTTCTTTCCTATACATTCAGTTCTTTCGCCACTTTGAGATAGGCCTTGGGATATCTCCACAGGAAAGCTCGCCGACGAAAACCATGTGGTTTTTGAATGTATTCCACCCGAGGAACATGAAAAGCGAGCTTAATTTTGAAATCCGAGGTCAGATTCAAAAGTTATGCATACCTGTAAATTTGAGTTCTTTCCTATACATTCAGTTCTTTCGCCACTTTGAGATAGGCCTTGGGATATCTCCACAGGGAAAGCTTCGCCGACGAAAACCATGTGGTTTTTGAATGTATTCCACCCGAGGAACATGAAAGCGAGCTTAATTTTGAAATCCGAGGTCAGATTCAAAAGTTATGCATACCTGTAAATTTGAGTTCTTTCCTATACATTCAGTTCTTTCGCCACTTTGAGATAGGCCTTGGGATATCTCCACAGGGAAAGCTCGCCGACGAAAACCATGTGGTTTTTGAATGTATTCCACCCGAGGAACATGAAAACGAGCTTAATTTTGAAATCCGAGGTCAGATTCAAAAGTTATGCATACCTGTAAATTTGAGTTCTTTCCTATACATTCAGTTCTTTCGCCACTTTGAGATAGGCCTTGGGATATCTCCACAGGAAAGCTTCGCCGACGAAAACCATGTGGTTTTTGAATGTATTCCACCCGAGGAACATGAAAGCGAGCTTAATTTTGAAATCCGAGGTCAGATTCAAAAGTTATGCATACCTGTAAATTTGAGTTCTTTCCTATACATTCAGTTCTTTCGCCACTTTGAGATAGGCCTTGGGATATCTCCACAGGGAAAGCTCGCGACGAAAACCATGTGGTTTTTGAATGTATTCCACCCGAGGAACATGAAAGCGAGCTTAATTTTGAAATCCGAGGTCAGATTCAAAAGTTATGCATACCTGTAAATTTGAGTTCTTTCCTATACATTCAGTTCTTTCGCCACTTTGAGATAGGCCTTGGGATATCTCCACAGGGAAAGCTCGCCGACGAAAACCATGTGGTTTTTGAATGTATTCCACCCGAGGAACATGAAAACGAGCTTAATTTTGAAATCCGAGGTCAGATTCAAAAGTTATGCATACCTGTAAATTTGAGTTCTTTCCTATACATTCAGTTCTTTCGCCACTTTGAGATAGGCCTTGGGATATCTCCACAGGGAAAGCTCGCCGACGAAAACCATGTGGTTTTTGAATGTATTCCACCCGAGGAACATGAAAAGCGAGCTTAATTTTGAAATCCGAGGTCAGATTCAAAAGTTATGCATACCTGTAAATTTGAGTTCTTTCCTATACATTCAGTTCTTTCGCCACTTTGAGATAGGCCTTGGGATATCTCCACAGGGAAAGCTCGCCGCGAAAACCATGTGGTTTTTGAATGTATTCCACCCGAGGAACATGAAAACGAGCTTAATTTTGAAATCCGAGGTCAGATTCAAAAGTTATGCATACCTGTAAATTTGAGTTCTTTCCTATACATTCAGTTCTTTCGCCACTTTGAGATAGGCCTTGGGTATCTCCACAGGGAAAGCTCGCGACGAAAACCATGTGGTTTTTGAATGTATTCCACCCGAGGAACATGAAAGCGAGCTTAATTTTGAAATCCGAGGTCAGATTCAAAAGTTATGCATACCTGTAAATTTGAGTTCTTTCCTATACATTCAGTTCTTTCGCCACTTTGAGATAGGCCTTGGGATATCTCCACAGGAAAGCTCGCCGACGAAAACCATGTGGTTTTTGAATGTATTCCACCCGAGGAACATGAAAACGAGCTTAATTTTGAAATCCGAGGTCAGATTCAAAAGTTATGCATACCTGTAAATTTGAGTTCTTTCCTATACATTCAGTTCTTTCGCCACTTTGAGATAGGCCTTGGGATATCTCCACAGGAAAGCTCGCGAAAACCATGTGGTTTAATGAATGTATTCCACCCGAGGAACATGAAAGCGAGCTTAATTTTGAAATCCGAGGTCAGATTCAAAAGTTATGCATACCTGTAAATTTGAGTTCTTTCCTATACATTCAGTTCTTTCGCCACTTTGAGATAGGCCTTGGGATATCTCCACAGGGAAAAGCTCGCGCGAAAACCATGTGGTTTTTGAATGTATTCCACCCGAGGAACATGAAAAGCGAGCTTAATTTTGAAATCCGAGGTCAGATTCAAAAGTTATGCATACCTGTAAATTTGAGTTCTTTCCTATACATTCAGTTCTTTCGCCACTTTGAGATAGGCCTTGGGATATCTCCACAGGGAAAGCTCGCCGCGAAAACCATGTGGTTTTTGAATGTATTCCACCCGAGGAACATGAAAACGAGCTTAATTTTGAAATCCGAGGTCAGATTCAAAAGTTATGCATACCTGTAAATTTGAGTTCTTTCCTATACATTCAGTTCTTTCGCCACTTTGAGATAGGCCTTGGGATATCTCCACAGGGAAAGCTCGCCGACGAAAACCATGTGGTTTTTGAATGTATTCCACCCGAGGAACATGAAAAGCGAGCTTAATTTTGAAATCCGAGGTCAGATTCAAAAGTTATGCATACCTGTAAATTTGAGTTCTTTCCTATACATTCAGTTCTTTCGCCACTTTGAGATAGGCCTTGGGATATCTCCACAGGAAAGCTTCGCGAAAACCATGTGGTTTTTGAATGTATTCCACCCGAGGAACATGAAAACGAGCTTAATTTTGAAATCCGAGGTCAGATTCAAAAGTTATGCATACCTGTAAATTTGAGTTCTTTCCTATACATTCAGTTCTTTCGCCACTTTGAGATAGGCCTTGGGATATCTCCACAGGGAAAGCTTCGCCGACGAAAACCATGTGGTTTTTTGAATGTATTCCACCCGAGGAACATGAAAACGAGCTTAATTTTGAAATCCGAGGTCAGATTCAAAAGTTATGCATACCTGTAAATTTGAGTTCTTTCCTATACATTCAGTTCTTTCGCCACTTTGAGATAGGCCTTGGGATATCTCCACAGGGAAAGCTCGCCGACGAAAACCATGTGGTTTTTGAATGTATTCCACCCGAGGAACATGAAAACGAGCTTAATTTTGAAATCCGAGGTCAGATTCAAAAGTTATGCATACCTGTAAATTTGAGTTCTTTCCTATACATTCAGTTCTTTCGCCACTTTGAGATAGGCCTTGGGATATCTCCACAGGAAAGCTCGCGAAAACCATGTGTTTTGAATGTATTCCACCGAGGAACATGAAAACGAGCTTAATTTTGAAATCAGGTCAGATTCAAAGTTATGCATACCTGTAAATTGAGTTCTTTCCTATACATTCAGTTCTTTCGCCACTTTGAGATAGGCCTTGGGATATCTCACAGGAAGCTCGCAAAACCATGTGTTTTGAATGTATTCCACCCGAGGAACATGAAACGAGCTTAATTTTGAAATCCGAGGTCAGATTCAAAAGTTATGCATACCTGTAAATTTGAGTTCTTTCCTATACATTCAGTTCTTTCGCCACTTTGAGATAGGCCTTGGGATATCTCCACAGGGAAAGCTCGCCGACGAAAACCATGTGGTTTTTGAATGTATTCCACCCCGAGGAACATGAAAACGAGCTTAATTTTGAAATCCGAGGTCAGATTCAAAGTTATGCATACCTGTAAATTTGAGTTCTTTCCTATACATTCAGTTCTTTCGCCACTTTGAGATAGGCCTTGGGATATCTCCACAGGGAAAGCTCGCCGACGAAAACCATGTGGTTTTTGAATGTATTCCACCCGAGGAACATGAAAGCGAGCTTAATTTTGAAATCCGAGGTCAGATTCAAAAGTTATGCATACCTGTAAATTTGAGTTCTTTCCTATACATTCAGTTCTTTCGCCACTTTGAGATAGGCCTTGGGATATCTCCACAGGGAAAGCTTCGCCGACGAAAACCATGTGGTTTTTGAATGTATTCCACCCGAGGAACATGAAAAGCGAGCTTAATTTTGAAATCCGAGGTCAGATTCAAAAGTTATGCATACCTGTAAATTTGAGTTCTTTCCTATACATTCAGTTCTTTTCGCCACTTTGAGATAGGCCTTGGGATATCTCCACAGGGAAAGCTTCGCCGACGAAAACCATGTGGTTTTTGAATGTATTCCACCCGAGGAACATGAAAGCGAGCTTAATTTTGAAATCCGAGGTCAGATTCAAAAGTTATGCATACCTGTAAATTTGAGTTCTTTCCTATACATTCAGTTCTTTCGCCACTTTGAGATAGGCCTTGGGATATCTCCACAGGGAAAGCTCGCCGACGAAAACCATGTGGTTTTTGAATGTATTCCACCCGAGGAACATGAAAACGAGCTTAATTTTGAAATCCGAGGTCAGATTCAAAAGTTATGCATACCTGTAAATTTGAGTTCTTTCCTATACATTCAGTTCTTTCGCCACTTTGAGATAGGCCTTGGGATATCTCCACAGGAAAGCTCGCGCGAAAACCATGTGGTTTTTGAATGTATTCCACCCGAGGAACATGAAAACGAGCTTAATTTTGAAATCCGAGGTCAGATTCAAAAGTTATGCATACCTGTAAATTTGAGTTCTTTCCTATACATTCAGTTCTTTCGCCACTTTGAGATAGGCCTTGGGATATCTCCACAGGGAAAGCTCGCCGACGAAAACCATGTGGTTTTTGAATGTATTCCACCCGAGGAACATGAAAACGAGCTTAATTTTGAAATCCGAGGTCAGATTCAAAAGTTATGCATACCTGTAAATTTGAGTTCTTTCCTATACATTCAGTTCTTTCGCCACTTTGAGATAGGCCTTGGGATATCTCCACAGGGAAAGCTCGCCGACGAAAACCATGTGGTTTTTGAATGTATTCCACCCGAGGAACATGAAAACGAGCTTAATTTTGAAATCCGAGGTCAGATTCAAAAGTTATGCATACCTGTAAATTTGAGTTCTTTCCTATACATTCAGTTCTTTCGCCACTTTGAGATAGGCCTTGGGATATCTCCACAGGGAAAGCTCGCCGACGAAAACCATGTGGTTTTTTGAATGTATTCCACCCGAGGAACATGAAAACGAGCTTAATTTTGAAATCCGAGGTCAGATTCAAAAGTTATGCATACCTGTAAATTTGAGTTCTTTCCTATACATTCAGTTCTTTCGCCACTTTGAGATAGGCCTTGGGATATCTCCACAGGGAAAGCTCGCCGACGAAAACCATGTGGTTTTTGAATGTATTCCACCCGAGGAACATGAAAACGAGCTTAATTTTGAAATCCGAGGTCAGATTCAAAAGTTATGCATACCTGTAAATTTGAGTTCTTTCCTATACATTCAGTTCTTTCGCCACTTTGAGATAGGCCTTGGGATATCTCCACAGGGAAACTCGCCGACGAAAACCATGTGGTTTTTTGAATGTATTCCACCCGAGGAACATGAAAACGAGCTTAATTTTGAAATCCGAGGTCAGATTCAAAAGTTATGCATACCTGTAAATTTGAGTTCTTTCCTATACATTCAGTTCTTTCGCCACTTTGAGATAGGCCTTGGGATATCTCCACAGGGAAAGCTCGCCGACGAAAACCATGTGGTTTTTTGAATGTATTCCACCCGAGGAACATGAAAACGAGCTTAATTTTGAAATCCGAGGTCAGATTCAAAAGTTATGCATACCTGTAAATTTGAGTTCTTTCCTATACATTCAGTTCTTTCGCCACTTTGAGATAGGCCTTGGGATATCTCCACAGGGAAAGCTCGCCGACGAAAACCATGTGGTTTTTTGAATGTATTCCACCCGAGGAACATGAAAACGAGCTTAATTTTGAAATCCGAGGTCAGATTCAAAAGTTATGCATACCTGTAAATTTGAGTTCTTTCCTATACATTCA
This sequence comes from Notechis scutatus, assembly GCF_049901735.1. Classification (NCBI taxonomy): domain Eukaryota; kingdom Metazoa; phylum Chordata; class Lepidosauria; order Squamata; family Elapidae; genus Notechis; species Notechis scutatus. The sequence goes on from NC_142025.1 coordinate 115,776,956, forward strand.
GTTCTTTCGCCACTTTGAGATAGGCCTTGGGATATCTCCACAGGGAAAGCTCGCCGACGAAAACCATGTGGTTTTTTGAATGTATTCCACCCGAGGAACATGAAAACGAGCTTAATTTTGAAATCCGAGGTCAGATTCAAAAGTTATGCATACCTGTAAATTTGAGTTCTTTCCTATACATTCAGTTCTTTCGCCACTTTGAGATAGGCCTTGGGATATCTCCACAGGGAAAGCTCGCCGACGAAAACCATGTGGTTTTTTGAATGTATTCCACCCGAGGAACATGAAAACGAGCTTAATTTTGAAATCCGAGGTCAGATTCAAAAGTTATGCATACCTGTAAATTTGAGTTCTTTCCTATACATTCAGTTCTTTCGCCACTTTGAGATAGGCCTTGGGATATCTCCACAGGGAAAGCTCGCCGACGAAAACCATGTGGTTTTTTGAATGTATTCCACCCGAGGAACATGAAAACGAGCTTAATTTTGAAATCCGAGGTCAGATTCAAAAGTTATGCATACCTGTAAATTTGAGTTCTTTCCTATACATTCAGTTCTTTCGCCACTTTGAGATAGGCCTTGGGATATCTCCACAGGGAAAGCTCGCCGACGAAAACCATGTGGTTTTTTGAATGTATTCCACCCGAGGAACATGAAAACGAGCTTAATTTTGAAATCCGAGGTCAGATTCAAAAGTTATGCATACCTGTAAATTTGAGTTCTTTCCTATACATTCAGTTCTTTCGCCACTTTGAGATAGGCCTTGGGATATCTCCACAGGGAAAGCTCGCCGACGAAAACCATGTGGTTTTTTGAATGTATTCCACCCGAGGAACATGAAAACGAGCTTAATTTTGAAATCCGAGGTCAGATTCAAAAGTTATGCATACCTGTAAATTTGAGTTCTTTCCTATACATTCAGTTCTTTCGCCACTTTGAGATAGGCCTTGGGATATCTCCACAGGGAAAGCTCGCGACGAAAACCATGTGGTTTTTGAATGTATTCCACCCGAGGAACATGAAAACGAGCTTAATTTTGAAATCCGAGGTCAGATTCAAAAGTTATGCATACCTGTAAATTTGAGTTCTTTCCTATACATTCAGTTCTTTCGCCACTTTGAGATAGGCCTTGGGATATCTCCACAGGGAAAGCTCGCCGGAAAACCATGTGGTTTTTGAATGTATTCCACCCGAGGAACATGAAAACGAGCTTAATTTTGAAATCCGAGGTCAGATTCAAAAGTTATGCATACCTGTAAATTTGAGTTCTTTCCTATACATTCAGTTCTTTCGCCACTTTGAGATAGGCCTTGGGATATCTCCACAGGAAAGCTCGACGAAAACCATGTGGTTTTTTGAATGTATTCCACCCGAGGAACATGAAAACGAGCTTAATTTTGAAATCCGAGGTCAGATTCAAAAGTTATGCATACCTGTAAATTTGAGTTCTTTCCTATACATTCAGTTCTTTCGCCACTTTGAGATAGGCCTTGGGATATCTCCACAGGGAAAGCTCGCCGACGAAAACCATGTGGTTTTTGAATGTATTCCACCCGAGGAACATGAAAACGAGTTAATTTTGAAATCCGAGGTCAGATTCAAAAGTTATGCATACCTGTAAATTTGAGTTCTTTCCTATACATTCAGTTCTTTCGCCACTTTGAGATAGGCCTTGGGATATCTCCACAGGGAAAGCTCGCCGACGAAAACCATGTGGTTTTTGAATGTATTCCACCCGAGGAACATGAAAACGAGCTTAATTTTGAAATCCGAGGTCAGATTCAAAAGTTATGCATACCTGTAAATTTGAGTTCTTTCCTATACATTCAGTTCTTTCGCCACTTTGAGATAGGCCTTGGGATATCTCCACAGGGAAAGCTCGCGACGAAAACCATGTGGTTTTTTGAATGTATTCCACCCGAGGAACATGAAAACGAGCTTAATTTTGAAATCCGAGGTCAGATTCAAAAGTTATGCATACCTGTAAAATTGAGTTCTTTCCTATACATTCAGTTCTTTCGCCACTTTGAGATAGGCCTTGGGATATCTCCACAGGGAAAGCTCGCCGACGAAAACCATGTGGTTTTTTGAATGTATTCCACCCCGAGGAACATGAAAACGAGCTTAATTTTGAAATCCGAGGTCAGATTCAAAAGTTATGCATACCTGTAAAATTGAGTTCTTTCCTATACATTCAGTTCTTTCGCCACTTTGAGATAGGCCTTGGGATATCTCCACAGGGAAAGCTCGCCGACGAAAACCATGTGGTTTTTTGAATGTATTCCACCCCGAGGAACATGAAAACGAGCTTAATTTTGAAATCCGAGGTCAGATTCAAAGTTATGCATACCTGTAAATTTGAGTTCTTTCCTATACATTCAGTTCTTTCGCCACTTTGAGATAGGCCTTGGGATATCTCCACAGGGAAAGCTGCCGACGAAAACCATGTGGTTTTTGAATGTATTCCACCCGAGGAACATGAAAACGAGCTTAATTTTGAAATCCGAGGTCAGATTCAAAAGTTATGCATACCTGTAAATTTGAGTTCTTTCCTATACATTCAGTTCTTTCGCCACTTTGAGATAGGCCTTGGGATATCTCCACAGGGAAAGCTCGCCCGACGAAAACCATGTGGTTTTTGAATGTATTCCACCCGAGGAACATGAAAACGAGCTTAATTTTGAAATCCGAGGTCAGATTCAAAAGTTATGCATACCTGTAAATTTGAGTTCTTTCCTATACATTCAGTTCAGTTCTTGCCACTTTGAGATAGGCCTTGGGATATCTCCACAGGGAAAGCTCGCCGACGAAAACCATGTGGTTTTTTGAATGTATTCCACCCCGAGGAACATGAAAACGAGCTTAATTTTGAAATCCGAGGTCAGATTCAAAAGTTATGCATACCTGTAAATTTGAGTTCTTTCCTATACATTCAGTTCTTTCGCCACTTTGAGATAGGCCTTGGGATATCTCCACAGGGAAAGCTCGCCGACGAAAACCATGTGGTTTTTTGAATGTATTCCACCCGAGGAACATGAAAACGAGCTTAATTTTGAAATCCGAGGTCAGATTCAAAAGTTATGCATACCTGTAAATTTGAGTTCTTTCCTATACATTCAGTTCTTTCGCCACTTTGAGATAGGCCTTGGGATATCTCCACAGGGAAAGCTCGCCGACGAAAACCATGTGGTTTTTTGAATGTATTCCACCCGAGGAACATGAAAACGAGCTTAATTTTGAAATCCGAGGTCAGATTCAAAAGTTATGCATACCTGTAAATTTGAGTTCTTTCCTATACATTCAGTTCTTTCGCCACTTTGAGATAGGCCTTGGGATATCTCCACAGGGAAAGCTCGCCGACGAAAACCATGTGGTTTTTTGAATGTATTCCACCCGAGGAACATGAAAACGAGCTTAATTTTGAAATCCGAGGTCAGATTCAAAAGTTATGCATACCTGTAAATTTGAGTTCTTTCCTATACATTCAGTTCTTTCGCCACTTTGAGATAGGCCTTGGGATATCTCCACAGGGAAAGCTCGCCGACGAAAACCATGTGGTTTTTTGAATGTATTCCACCCGAGGAACATGAAACACGAGCTTAATTTTGAAATCCGAGGTCAGATTCAAAAGTTATGCATACCTGTAAATTTGAGTTCTTTCCTATACATTCAGTTCTTTCGCCACTTTGAGATAGGCCTTGGGATATCTCCACAGGGAAAGCTCGCCGACGAAAACCATGTGGTTTTTTGAATGTATTCCACCCGAGGAACATGAAAACGAGCTTAATTTTGAAATCCGAGGTCAGATTCAAAAGTTATGCATACCTGTAAATTTGAGTTCTTTCCTATACATTCAGTTCTTTCGCCACTTTGAGATAGGCCTTGGGATATCTCCACAGGGAAAGCTCGCCGACGAAAACCATGTGGTTTTTTGAATGTATTCCACCCGAGGAACATGAAAACGAGCTTAATTTTGAAATCCGAGGTCAGATTCAAAAGTTATGCATACCTGTAAAATTTGAGTTCTTTCCTATACATTCAGTTCTTTTCGCCACTTTGAGATAGGCCTTGGGATATCTCCACAGGGAAAGCTCGCCGACGAAAACCATGTGGTTTTTTGAATGTATTCCACCCGAGGAACATGAAAACGAGCTTAATTTTGAAATCCGAGGTCAGATTCAAAAGTTATGCATACCTGTAAATTTGAGTTCTTTCCTATACATTCAGTTCTTTCGCCACTTTGAGATAGGCCTTGGGATATCTCCACAGGGAAAGCTCGCCGACGAAAACCATGTGGTTTTTTGAATGTATTCCACCCGAGGAACATGAAAACGAGCTTAATTTTGAAATCCGAGGTCAGATTCAAAAGTTATGCATACCTGTAAATTTGAGTTCTTTCCTATACATTCAGTTCTTTCGCCACTTTGAGATAGGCCTTGGGATATCTCCACAGGGAAAGCTCGCCGACGAAAACCATGTGGTTTTTGAATGTATTCCACCCGAGGAACATGAAAACGAGCTTAATTTTGAAATCCGAGGTCAGATTCAAAAGTTATGCATACCTGTAAATTTGAGTTCTTTCCTATACATTCAGTTCTTTCGCCACTTTGAGATAGGCCTTGGGATATCTCCACAGGGAAAGCTCGCCGACGAAAACCATGTGGTTTTTTGAATGTATTCCACCCCGAGGAACATGAAAACGAGCTTAATTTTGAAATCCGAGGTCAGATTCAAAAGTTATGCATACCTGTAAATTTGAGTTCTTTCCTATACATTCAGTTCTTTCGCCACTTTGAGATAGGCCTTGGGATATCTCCACAGGAAAGCTCGCGCGAAAACCATGTGGTTTTTGAATGTATTCCACCCGAGGAACATGAAAAGAGCTTAATTTTGAAATCCGGGTCAGATTCAAAAGTTATGCATACCTGTAAATTGAGTTCTTTCCTATACATTCAGTTCTTTCGCCACTTTGAGATAGGCCTTGGGATATCTCCACAGGGAAAGCTCGCCAGCGAAAACCATGTGGTTTTTTGAATGTATTCCACCCGAGGAACATGAAAACGAGCTTAATTTTGAAATCCGAGGTCAGATTCAAAAGTTATGCATACCTGTAAATTTGAGTTCTTTCCTATACATTCAGTTCTTTCGCCACTTTGAGATAGGCCTTGGGATATCTCCACAGGGAAAGCTCGCCGACGAAAACCATGTGGTTTTTTGAATGTATTCCACCCGAGGAACATGAAAACGAGCTTAATTTTGAAATCCGAGGTCAGATTCAAAAGTTATGCATACCTGTAAATTTGAGTTCTTTCCTATACATTCAGTTCTTTCGCCACTTTGAGATAGGCCTTGGGATATCTCCACAGGGAAAGCTCGCCGACGAAAACCATGTGGTTTTTTGAATGTATTCCACCCCGAGGAACATGAAAACGAGCTTAATTTTGAAATCCGAGGTCAGATTCAAAAGTTATGCATACCTGTAAATTTGAGTTCTTTCCTATACATTCAGTTCTTTCGCCACTTTGAGATAGGCCTTGGGATATCTCCACAGGGAAAGCTCGCCGACGAAAACCATGTGGTTTTTTGAATGTATTCCACCCCGAGGAACATGAAAACGAGCTTAATTTTGAAATCCGAGGTCAGATTCAAAAGTTATGCATACCTGTAAATTTGAGTTCTTTCCTATACATTCAGTTCTTTCGCCACTTTGAGATAGGCCTTGGGATATCTCCACAGGGAAAGCTCGCCGACGAAAACCATGTGGTTTTTTGAATGTATTCCACCCGAGGAACATGAAAACGAGCTTAATTTTGAAATCCGAGGTCAGATTCAAAAGTTATGCATACCTGTAAATTTGAGTTCTTTCCTATACATTCAGTTCTTTCGCCACTTTGAGATAGGCCTTGGGATATCTCCACAGGGAAAGCTCGCCGACGAAAACCATGTGGTTTTTTGAATGTATTCCACCCCGAGGAACATGAAAACGAGCTTAATTTTGAAATCCGAGGTCAGATTCAAAAGTTATGCATACCTGTAAATTTGAGTTCTTTCCTATACATTCAGTTCTTTCGCCACTTTGAGATAGGCCTTGGGATATCTCCACAGGGAAAGCTCGCCGACGAAAACCATGTGGTTTTTTGAATGTATTCCACCCCGAGGAACATGAAAACGAGCTTAATTTTGAAATCCGAGGTCAGATTCAAAAGTTATGCATACCTGTAAATTTGAGTTCTTTCCTATACATTCAGTTCTTTCGCCACTTTGAGATAGGCCTTGGGATATCTCCACAGGGAAAGCTCGCCGACGAAAACCATGTGGTTTTTTGAATGTATTCCACCCCGAGGAACATGAAAACGAGCTTAATTTTGAAATCCGAGGTCAGATTCAAAAGTTATGCATACCTGTAAATTTGAGTTCTTTCCTATACATTCAGTTCTTTCGCCACTTTGAGATAGGCCTTGGGATATCTCCACAGGAAAGCTCGCGACGAAAACCATGTGGTTTTTTGAATGTATTCCACCCCGAGGAACATGAAAACGAGCTTAATTTTGAAATCCGAGGTCAGATTCAAAAGTTATGCATACCTGTAAATTTGAGTTCTTTCCTATACATTCAGTTCTTTGCCACTTTGAGATAGGCCTTGGGATATCTCCACAGGGAAAGCTCGCCGACGAAAACCATGTGGTTTTTTGAATGTATTCCACCCCGAGGAACATGAAAACGAGCTTAATTTTGAAATCCGAGGTCAGATTCAAAAGTTATGCATACCTGTAAATTTGAGTTCTTTCCTATACATTCAGTTCTTTCGCCACTTTGAGATAGGCCTTGGGATATCTCCACAGGAAAGCTCGCCGACGAAAACCATGTGGTTTTTTGAATGTATTCCACCCCGAGGAACATGAAAACGAGCTTAATTTTGAAATCCGAGGTCAGATTCAAAAGTTATGCATACCTGTAAATTTGAGTTCTTTCCTATACATTCAGTTCTTTCGCCACTTTGAGATAGGCCTTGGGATATCTCCACAGGGAAAGCTCGCCGACGAAAACCATGTGGTTTTTGAATGTATTCCACCCCGAGGAACATGAAAACGAGCTTAATTTTGAAATCCGAGGTCAGATTCAAAAGTTATGCATACCTGTAAATTTGAGTTCTTTCCTATACATTCAGTTCTTTCGCCACTTTGAGATAGGCCTTGGGATATCTCCACAGGGAAAGCTCGCCGACGAAAACCATGTGGTTTTTTGAATGTATTCCACCCGAGGAACATGAAAACGAGCTTAATTTTGAAATCCGAGGTCAGATTCAAAAGTTATGCATACCTGTAAATTTGAGTTCTTTCCTATACATTCAGTTCTTTCGCCACTTTGAGATAGGCCTTGGGATATCTCCACAGGGAAAGCTCCCCGACGAAAACCATGTGGTTTTTTGAATGTATTCCACCCCGAGGAACATGAAAACGAGCTTAATTTTGAAATCCGAGGTCAGATTCAAAAGTTATGCATACCTGTAAATTTGAGTTCTTTCCTATACATTCAGTTCTTTCGCCACTTTGAGATAGGCCTTGGGATATCTCCACAGGGAAAGCTCGCCGACGAAAACCATGTGGTTTTTTGAATGTATTCCACCCCGAGGAACATGAAAACGAGCTTAATTTTGAAATCCGAGGTCAGATTCAAAAGTTATGCATACCTGTAAATTTGAGTTCTTTCCTATACATTCAGTTCTTTCGCCACTTTGAGATAGGCCTTGGGATATCTCCACAGGGAAAAGCTCGCCGACGAAAACCATGTGGTTTTTTGAATGTATTCCACCCCGAGGAACATGAAAACGAGCTTAATTTTGAAATCCGAGGTCAGATTCAAAAGTTATGCATACCTGTAAATTTGAGTTCTTTCCTATACATTCAGTTCTTTCGCCACTTTGAGATAGGCCTTGGGATATCTCCACAGGGAAAGCTCGCCGACGAAAACCATGTGGTTTTTTGAATGTATTCCACCCCGAGGAACATGAAAACGAGCTTAATTTTGAAATCCGAGGTCAGATTCAAAAGTTATGCATACCTGTAAATTTGAGTTCTTTCCTATACATTCAGTTCTTTCGCCACTTTGAGATAGGCCTTGGGATATCTCCACAGGGAAAGCTCGCGACGAAAACCATGTGGTTTTTTGAATGTATTCCACCCCGAGGAACATGAAAACGAGCTTAATTTTGAAATCCGAGGTCAGATTCAAAAGTTATGCATACCTGTAAATTTGAGTTCTTTCCTATACATTCAGTTCTTTCGCCACTTTGAGATAGGCCTTGGGATATCTCCACAGGGAAAGCTCGCCGACGAAAACCATGTGGTTTTTTGAATGTATTCCACCCCGAGGAACATGAAAACGAGCTTAATTTTGAAATCCAGGTCAGATTCAAAAGTTATGCATACCTGTAAATTTGAGTTCTTTCCTATACATTCAGTTCTTTCGCCACTTTGAGATAGGCCTTGGGATATCTCCACAGGGAAAGCTCGCCGACGAAAACCATGTGGTTTTTTGAATGTATTCCACCCCGAGGAACATGAAAACGAGCTTAATTTTGAAATCCGAGGTCAGATTCAAAAGTTATGCATACCTGTAAATTTGAGTTCTTTCCTATACATTCAGTTCTTTCGCCACTTTGAGATAGGCCTTGGGATATCTCCACAGGGAAAGCTCGCCGACGAAAACCATGTGGTTTTTTGAATGTATTCCACCCCGAGGAACATGAAAACGAGCTTAATTTTGAAATCCGAGGTCAGATTCAAAAGTTATGCATACCTGTAAATTTGAGTTCTTTCCTATAAGTTCTTTCCATATTCAGTTCTTTCGCCACTTTGAGATAGGCCTTGGGATATCTCCACAGGGAAAGCTCGCCGACGAAAACCATGTGGTTTTTTGAATGTATTCCACCCCGAGGAACATGAAAACGAGCTTAATTTTGAAATCCGAGGTCAGATTCAAAAGTTATGCATACCTGTAAATTTGAGTTCTTTCCTATACATTCAGTTCTTTTGCCACTTTGAGATAGGCCTTGGGATATCTCCACAGGGAAAGCTCGCCGACGAAAACCATGTGGTTTTTTGAATGTATTCCACCCCGAGGAACATGAAAACGAGCTTAATTTTTGAAATCCGAGGTCAGATTCAAAAAAGTTATGCATACCTGTAAATTTGAGTTCTTTCCTATACATTCAGTTCTTTCGCCACTTTGAGATAGGCCTTGGGATATCTCCACAGGGAAAGCTCGCCGACGAAAACCATGTGGTTTTTTGAATGTATTCCACCCCGAGGAACATGAAAACGAGCTTAATTTTGAAATCCGAGGTCAGATTCAAAAGTTATGCATACCTGTAAATTTGAGTTCTTTCCTATACATTCAGTTCTTTCGCCACTTTGAGATAGGCCTTGGGATATCTCCACAGGGAAAGCTCGCGACAAAAACCATGTGGTTTTTTGAATGTATTCCACCCCGAGGAACATGAAAACGAGCTTAATTTTGAAATCCGAGGTCAGATTCAAAAGTTATGCATACCTGTAAATTTGAGTTCTTTCCTATACATTCAGTTCTTTCGCCACTTTGAGATAGGCCTTGGGATATCTCCACAGGGAAAGCTCCGCGAAAACCATGTGTTTTTGAATGTATTCCACCCCGAGGAACATGAAAACGAGCTTAATTTTGAAATCCGAGGTCAGATTCAAAAGTTATGCATACCTGTAAATTTGAGTTCTTTCCTATACATTCAGTTCTTTCGCCACTTTGAGATAGGCCTTGGGATATCTCCACAGGGAAAGCTCGCGACGAAAACCATGTGGTTTTTTGAATGTATTCCACCCCGAGGAACATGAAAACGAGCTTAATTTTGAAATCCGAGGTCAGATTCAAAAGTTATGCATACCTGTAAATTTGAGTTCTTTCCTATACATTCAGTTCTTTCGCCACTTTGAGATAGGCCTTGGGATATCTCTCCACAGGGAAAGCTCGCCGACGAAAACCATGTGGTTTTTTGAATGTATTCCACCCCGAGGAACATGAAAACGAGCTTAATTTTGAAATCCGAGGTCAGATTCAAAAGTTATGCATACCTGTAAATTTGAGTTCTTTCCTATACATTCAGTTCTTTCGCCACTTTGAGATAGGCCTTGGGATATCTCCACAGGGAAAGCTCGCGACGAAAACCATGTGGTTTTTTGAATGTATTCCACCCCGAGGAACATGAAAACGAGCTTAATTTTGAAATCCGAGGTCAGATTCAAAAGTTATGCATACCTGTAAATTTGAGTTCTTTCCTATACATTCAGTTCTTTCGCCACTTTGAGATAGGCCTTGGGATATCTCCACAGGGAAAGCTCGCCGACGAAAACCATGTCGTTTTTTGAATGTATTCCACCCCGAGGAACATGAAAACGAGCTTAATTTTGAAATCCGAGGTCAGATTCAAAGTTATGCATACCTGTAAATTTGAGTTCTTTCCTATACATTCAGTTCTTTCGCCACTTTGAGATAGGCCTTGGGATATCTCCACAGGGAAAGCTCGCGACGAAAACCATGTGTTTTTGAATGTATTCCACCCGAGGAACATGAAAACGAGCTTAATTTTGAAATCCGAGGTCAGATTCAAAAGTTATGCATACCTGTAAATTTGAGTTCTTTCCTATACATTCAGTTCCTTTCGCCACTTTGAGATAGGCCTTGGGATATCTCCACAGGGAAAGCTCGACGAAAACCATGTGGTTTTTTGAATGTATTCCACCCCGAGGAACATGAAAACGAGCTTAATTTTGAAATCCGAGGTCAGATTCAAAAGTTATGCATACCTGTAAATTTGAGTTCTTTCCTATACATTCAGTTTTTTCGCCACTTTGAGATAGGCCTTGGGATATCTTCCACAGGGAAAGCTCGCCGACGAAAACCATGTGGTTTTTTGAATGTATTCCACCCCGAGGAACATGAAAACGAGCTTAATTTTGAAATCCGAGGTCAGATTCAAAAGTTATGCATACCTGTAAATTTGAGTTCTTTCCTATACATTCAGTTCTTTCGCCACTTTGAGATAGGCCTTGGGATATCTCCACAGGAAAGCTCGCCGACGAAAACCATGTGGTTTTTTGAATGTATTCCACCCCGAGGAACATGAAAACGAGCTTAATTTTGAAATCCGAGGTCAGATTCAAAAGTTATGCATACCTGTAAATTTGAGTTCTTTCCTATACATTCAGTTCTTTCGCCACTTTGAGATAGGCCTTGGGATATCTCCACAGGGAAAGCTCGCGACGAAAACCATGTGGTTTTTTGAATGTATTCCACCCCGAGGAACATGAAAACGAGCTTAATTTTGAAATCCGAGGTCAGATTCAAAAGTTATGCATACCTGTAAATTTGAGTTCTTTCCTATACATTCAGTTCTTTCGCCACTTTGAGATAGGCCTTGGGATATCTCCACAGGGAAAGCTCGCGACGAAAACCATGTGGTTTTTTGAATGTATTCCACCCCGAGGAACATGAAAACGAGCTTAATTTTGAAATCCGAGGTCAGATTCAAAAGTTATGCATACCTGTAAATTTGAGTTCTTTCCTATACATTCAGTTCTTTCGCCACTTTGAGATAGGCCTTGGGATATCTCCACAGGAAAGCTCGCGACGAAAACCATGTGGTTTTTTGAATGTATTCCACCCCGAGGAACATGAAAACGAGCTTAATTTTGAAATCCGAGGTCAGATTCAAAAGTTATGCATACCTGTAAATTTGAGTTCTTTCCTATACATTCAGTTCTTTCGCCACTTTGAGATAGGCCTTGGGATATCTCCACAGGGAAAGCTCGCCGACGAAAACCATGTGGTTTTTTGAATGTATTCCACCCCGAGGAACATGAAAACGAGCTTAATTTTGAAATCCGAGGTCAGATTCAAAAGTTATGCATACCTGTAAATTTGAGTTCTTTCCTATACATTCAGTTCTTTCGCCACTTTGAGATAGGCCTTGGGATATCTCCACAGGGAAAGCTCGCCGACGAAAACCATGTGGTTTTTTGAATGTATTCCACCCCGAGGAACATGAAAACGAGCTTAATTTTGAAATCCGAGGTCAGATTCAAAAGTTATGCATACCTGTAAATTTGAGTTCTTTCCTATACATTCAGTTCTTTCGCCACTTTGAGATAGGCCTTGGGATATCTCCACAGGGAAAGCTCGCCGACGAAAACCATGTGGTTTTTTGAATGTATTCCACCCCGAGGAACATGAAAACGAGCTTAATTTTGAAATCCGAGGTCAGATTCAAAAGTTATGCATACCTGTAAATTTGAGTTCTTTCCTATACATTCAGTTCTTTCGCCACTTTGAGATAGGCCTTGGGATATCTCCACAGGGAAAGCTCGCCGACGAAAACCATGTGGTTTTTTGAATGTATTCCACCCCGAGGAACATGAAAACGAGCTTAATTTTGAAATCCGAGGTCAGATTCAAAAGTTATGCATACCTGTATGTAAATTTGAGTTCTTTCCTATACATTCAGTTCTTTCGCCACTTTGAGATAGGCCTTGGGATATCTCCACAGGGAAAGCTCGCCGACGAAAACCATGTGGTTTTTTGAATGTATTCCACCCCGAGGAACATGAAAACGAGCTTAATTTTGAAATCCGAGGTCAGATTCAAAAGTTATGCATACCTGTAAATTTGAGTTCTTTCCTATACATTCAGTTCTTTCGCCACTTTGAGATAGGCCTTGGGATATCTCCACAGGGAAAGCTCGACGAAAACCATGTGGTTTTTTGAATGTATTCCACCCCGAGGAACATGAAAACGAGCTTAATTTTGAAATCCGAGGTCAGATTCAAAAGTTATGCATACCTGTAAATTTGAGTTCTTTCCTATACATTCAGTTCTTTCGCCACTTTGAGATAGGCCTTGGGATATCTCCACAGGGAAAGCTCGCGACGAAAACCATGTGGTTTTTTGAATGTATTCCCCCGAGGAACATGAAAACGAGCTTAATTTTGAAATCCGAGGTCAGATTCAAAAGTTATGCATACCTGTAAATTTGAGTTCTTTCCTATACATTCAGTTCTTTCGCCACTTTGAGATAGGCCTTGGGGTATCTCCACAGGGAAAGCTCGCGACGAAAACCATGTGGTTTTTTGAATGTATTCCACCCCGAGGAACATGAAAACGAGCTTAATTTTGAAATCCGAGGTCAGATTCAAAAGTTATGCATACCTGTAAATTTGAGTTCTTTCCTATACATTCAGTTCTTTCGCCACTTTGAGATAGGCCTTGGGATATCTCCACAGGGAAAGCTCGCCGACGAAAACCATGTGGTTTTTTGAATGTATTCCACCCCGAGGAACATGAAAACGAGCTTAATTTTGAAATCCGAGGTCAGATTCAAAAGTTATGCATACCTGTAAATTTGAGTTCTTTCCTATACATTCAGTTCTTTTGCCACTTTGAGATAGGCCTTGGGATATCTCCACAGGAAAGCTCCGACGAAAACCATGTGGTTTTTTGAATGTATTCCACCCCGAGGAACATGAAAACGAGCTTAATTTTGAAATCCGAGGTCAGATTCAAAAGTTATGCATACCTGTAAAATTGAGTTCTTTCCTATACATTCAGTTCTTTCGCCACTTTGAGATAGGCCTTGGGATATCTCCACAGGGAAAGCTCGCCGACGAAAACCATGTGGTTTTTTGAATGTATTCCACCCCGAGGAACATGAAAACGAGCTTAATTTTGAAATCCGAGGGTCAGATTCAAAAGTTATGCATACCTGTAAATTTGAGTTCTTTCCTATACATTCAGTTCTTTTGCCACTTTGAGATAGGCCTTGGGATATCTCCACAGGGAAAGCTCGCCGACGAAAACCATGTGGTTTTTTGAATGTATTCCACCCCGAGGAACATGAAAACGAGCTTAATTTTGAAATCCGAGGTCAGATTCAAAAGTTATGCATACCTGTAAATTTGAGTTCTTTCCTATACATTCAGTTCTTTCGCCACTTTGAGATAGGCCTTGGGATATCTCCACAGGGAAAGCTCCGACGAAAACCATGTGTTTTTTGAATGTATTCCACCCCGAGGAACATGAAAACGAGCTTAATTTTGAAATCCGAGGTCAGATTCAAAAGTTATGCATACCTGTAAATTTGAGTTCTTTCCTATACATTCAGTTCTTTCGCCACTTTGAGATAGGCCTTGGGATATCTCCACAGGGAAAGCTCGCGACAAAAACCACATGGTTTTTTGAATGTATTCCACCCCGAGGAACATGAAAACGAGCTTAATTTTGAAATCCGAGGTCAGATTCAAAAGTTATGCATACCTGTAAATTTGAGTTCTTTCCTATACATTCAGTTCTTTCGCCACTTTGAGATAGGCCTTGGGATATCTCCACAGGGAAAGCTCGCCGACGAAAACCATGTGGTTTTTTTGAATGTATTCCACCCCGAGGAACATGAAAACGAGCTTAATTTTGAAATCCGAGGTCAGATTCAAAAGTTATGCATACCTGTAAATTTGAGTTCTTTCCTATACATTCAGTTCTTTCGCCACTTTGAGATAGGCCTTGGGATATCTCCACAGGGAAAGCTCGCCGACGAAAACCATGTGGTTTTTGAATGTATTCCACCCCGAGGAACATGAAAACGAGCTTAATTTTGAAATCCGAGGTCAGATTCAAAAGTTATGCATACCTGTAAATTTGAGTTCTTTCCTATACATTCAGTTCTTTCGCCACTTTGAGATAGGCCTTGGGATATCTCCACAGGGAAAGCTCGCGACGAAAACCATGTGGTTTTTTGAATGTATTCCACCCCGAGGAACATGAAAACGAGCTTAATTTTGAAATCCGAGGTCAGATTCAAAAGTTATGCATACCTGTAAATTTGAGTTCTTTCCTATACATTCAGTTCTTTCGCCACTTTGAGATAGGCCTTGGGATATCTCCACAGGGAAAGCTCGCCGACGAAAACCATGTGGTTTTTTGAATGTATTCCACCCCGAGGAACATGAAAACGAGCTTAATTTTGAAATCCGAGGTCAGATTCAAAAGTTATGCATACCTGTAAATTTGAGTTCTTTCCTATACATTCAGTTCTTTCGCCACTTTGAGATAGGCCTTGGGATATCTCCACAGGGAAAGCTCCCCGACGAAAACCATGTGGTTTTTTGAATGTATTCCACCCCGAGGAACATGAAAACGAGCTTAATTTTGAAATCCGAGGTCAGATTCAAAAGTTATGCATACCTGTAAATTTGAGTTCTTTCCTATACATTCAGTTCTTTCGCCACTTTGAGATAGGCCTTGGGATATCTCCACAGGGAAAGCTCGCGACGAAAACCATGTGGTTTTTTGAATGTATTCCACCCCGAGGAACATGAAAACGAGCTTAATTTTGAAATCCGAGGTCAGATTCAAAAGTTATGCATACCTGTAAATTTGAGTTCTTTCCTATACATTCAGTTCTTTCGCCACTTTGAGATAGGCCTTGGGATATCTCCACAGGGAAAGCTCGCCGACGAAAACCATGTGGTTTTTTGAATGTATTCCACCCCGAGGAACATGAAAACGAGCTTAATTTTGAAATCCGAGGTCAGATTCAAAAGTTATGCATACCTGTAAATTTGAGTTCTTTCCTATACATTAGTTCTTTCGCCACTTTGAGATAGGCCTTGGGATATCTCCACAGGGAAAGCTCGCCGACGAAAACCATGTGGTTTTTTGAATGTATTCCACCCCGAGGAACATGAAAACGAGCTTAATTTTGAAATCCGAGGTCAGATTCAAAAGTTATGCATACCTGTAAATTTGAGTTCTTTCCTATACATTCAGTTCTTTCGCCACTTTGAGATAGGCCTTGGGATATCTCCACAGGGAAAGCTCGACGACGAAAACCATGTCGTTTTTTGAATGTATTCCACCCCGAGGAACATGAAAATGAGCTTAATTTTGAAATCCGAGGTCAGATTCAAAAGTTATGCATACCTGTAAATTTGAGTTCTTTCCTATACATTCAGTTCTTTCGCCACTTTGAGATAGGCCTTGGGATATCTCCACAGGGAAAGCTCGCCGACGAAAACCATGTGGTTTTTTGAATGTATTCCACCCCGAGGAACATGAAAACGAGCTTAATTTTGAAATCCGAGGTCAGATTCAAAAGTTATGCATACCTGTAAATTTGAGTTCTTTCCTATACATTCAGTTCTTTCGCCACTTTGAGATAGGCCTTGGGATATCTCCACAGGGAAAGCTCGCGACGAAAACCATGTGGTTTTTTGAATGTATTCCACCCCGAGGAACATGAAAACGAGCTTAATTTTGAAATCCGAGGTCAGATTCAAAAGTTATGCATACCTGTAAATTTGAGTTCTTTCCTATACATTCAGTTCTTTCGCCACTTTGAGATAGGCCTTGGGATATCTCCACAGGGAAAGCTCGCGACGAAAACCATGTGGTTTTTGAAATGTATTCCACCCCGAGGAACATGAAAACGAGCTTAATTTTGAAATCCGAGGTCAGATTCAAAAGTTATGCATACCTGTAAATTTGAGTTCTTTCCTATACATTCAGTTCTTTCGCCACTTTGAGATAGGCCTTGGGATATCTCCACAGGGAAAGCTCGCGACGAAAACCATGTGGTTTTTTGAATGTATTCCACCCCGAGGAACATGAAAACGAGCTTAATTTTGAAATCCGAGGTCAGATTCAAAAGTTATGCATACCTGTAAATTTGAGTTCTTTCCTATACATTCAGTTCTTTCGCCACTTTGAGATAGGCCTTGGGATATCTCCACAGGGAAAGCTCGCCGACGAAAACCATGTGGTTTTTGAATGTATTCCACCCCGAGGAACATGAAAACGAGCTTAATTTTGAAATCCGAGGTCAGATTCAAAAGTTATGCATACCTGTAAATTTGAGTTCTTTCCTATACATTCAGTTCTTTCGCCACTTTGAGATAGGCCTTGGGATATCTCCACAGGAAAGCTCGCGACAAAACCATGTGGTTTTTTGAATGTATTCCACCCCGAGGAACATGAAAACGAGCTTAATTTTGAAATCCGAGGTCAGATTCAAAAGTTATGCATACCTGTAAATTTGAGTTCTTTCCTATACATTCAGTTCTTTCGCCACTTTGAGATAGGCCTTGGGATATCTCCACAGGGAAAGCTCGCGACGAAAACCATGTGGTTTTTTGAATGTATTCCACCCAGGAACATGAAAACGAGCTTAATTTTGAAATCCGAGGTCAGATTCAAAAGTTATGCATACCTGTAAATTTGAGTTCTTTCCTATACATTCAGTTCTTTCGCCACTTTGAGATAGGCCTTGGGATATCTCCACAGGGAAAGCTCGCGACGAAAACCATGTGGTTTTTTGAATGTATTCCACCCCGAGGAACATGAAAACGAGCTTAATTTTGAAATCCGAGGTCAGATTCAAAAGTTATGCATACCTGTAAATTTGAGTTCTTTCCTATACATTCAGTTCTTTCGCCACTTTGAGATAGGCCTTGGGATATCTCCACAGGGAAAGCTCGCCGACGAAAACCATGTGGTTTTTTGAATGTATTCCACCCCGAGGAACATGAAAACGAGCTTAATTTTGAAATCCGAGGTCAGATTCAAAAGTTATGCATACCTGTAAATTTGAGTTCTTTCCTATACATTCAGTTCTTTCGCCACTTTGAGATAGGCCTTGGGATATCTCCACAGGGAAAGCTCGCCGACGAAAACCATGTGGTTTTTTGAATGTATTCCACCCCGAGGAACATGAAAACGAGCTTAATTTTGAAATCCGAGGTCAGATTCAAAAGTTATGCATACCTGTAAATTTGAGTTCTTTCCTATACATTCAGTTCTTTCGCCACTTTGAGATAGGCCTTGGGATATCTCCACAGGGAAAGCTCGCCGACGAAAACCATGTGGTTTTTTGAATGTATTCCACCCCGAGGAACATGAAAACGAGCTTAATTTTGAAATCCGAGGTCAGATTCAAAAGTTATGCATACCTGTAAATTTGAGTTCTTTCCTATACATTCAGTTCTTTCGCCACTTTGAGATAGGCCTTGGGATATCTCCACAGGGAAAGCTCGCCGACGAAAACCATGTGGTTTTTTGAATGTATTCCACCCCGAGGAACATGAAAACGAGCTTAATTTTGAAATCCGAGGTCAGATTCAAAAGTTATGCATACCTGTAAATTTGAGTTCTTTCCTATACATTCAGTTCTTTCGCCACTTTGAGATAGGCCTTGGGATATCTCCACAGGGAAAGCTCGACGAAAACCATGTGGTTTTTTGAATGTATTCCACCCCGAGGAACATGAAAACGAGCTTAATTTTGAAATCCGAGGTCAGATTCAAAAGTTATGCATACCTGTAAATTTGAGTTCTTTCCTATACATTCAGTTCTTTCGCCACTTTGAGATAGGCCTTGGGATATCTCCACAGGGAAAGCTCGCGACGAAAACCATGTGGTTTTTTGAATGTATTCCACCCCGAGGAACATGAAAACGAGCTTAATTTTGAAATCCGAGGTCAGATTCAAAAGTTATGCATACCTGTAAATTTGAGTTCTTTCCTATACATTCAGTTCTTTCGCCACTTTGAGATAGGCCTTGGGATATCTCCACAGGGAAAGCTCGCGACGAAAACCATGTGGTTTTTTGAATGTATTCCACCCCGAGGAACATGAAAACGAGCTTAATTTTGAAATCCGAGGTCAGATTCAAAAGTTATGCATACCTGTAAATTTGAGTTCTTTCCTATACATTCAGTTCTTTCGCCACTTTGAGATAGGCCTTGGGATATCTCCACAGGGAAAGCTCGCGACGAAAACCATGTGGTTTTTTGAATGTATTCCACCCCGAGGAACATGAAAACGAGCTTAATTTTGAAATCCGAGGTCAGATTCAAAAGTTATGCATACCTGTAAATTTGAGTTCTTTCCTATACATTCAGTTCTTTCGCCACTTTGAGATAGGCCTTGGGATATCTCCACAGGGAAAGCTCGCCGACGAAAACCATGTGGTTTTTTGAATGTATTCCACCCCGAGGAACATGAAAACGAGCTTAATTTTGAAATCCGAGGTCAGATTCAAAAAGTTATGCATACCTGTAAATTTGAGTTCTTTCCTATACATTCAGTTCTTTCGCCACTTTGAGATAGGCCTTGGGATATCTCCACAGGGAAAGCTCGCCGACGAAAACCATGTGGTTTTTTGAATGTATTCCACCCCGAGGAACATGAAAACGAGCTTAATTTTGAAATCCGAGGTCAGATTCAAAAGTTATGCATACCTGTAAATTTGAGTTCTTTCCTATACATTCAGTTCTTTCGCCACTTTGAGATAGGCCTTGGGATATCTCCACAGGGAAAGCTCGCGACGAAAACCATGTGGTTTTTGAATGTATTCCACCCGAGGAACATGAAAACGAGCTTAATTTTGAAATCCGAGGTCAGATTCAAAAGTTATGCATACCTGTAAATTTGAGTTCTTTCCTATACATTCAGTTCTTTCGCCACTTTGAGATAGGCCTTGGGATATCTCCACAGGGAAAGCTCGCCGACGAAAACCATGTGGTTTTTTGAATGTATTCCACCCGAGGAACATGAAAACGAGCTTAATTTTGAAATCCGAGGTCAGATTCAAAAGTTATGCATACCTGTAAATTTGAGTTCTTTCCTATACATTCAGTTCTTTCGCCACTTTGAGATAGGCCTTGGGATATCTCCACAGGGAAAGCTCGCCGACGAAAACCATGTGGTTTTTTGAATGTATTCCACCCCGAGGAACATGAAAACGAGCTTAATTTTGAAATCCGAGGTCAGATTCAAAAGTTATGCATACCTGTAAATTTGAGTTCTTTCCTATACATTCAGTTCTTTCGCCACTTTGAGATAGGCCTTGGGATATCTCCACAGGGAAAGCCCGCCACGAAAACCATGTGGTTTTTTGAATGTATTCCACCCCGAGGAACATGAAAACGAGCTTAATTTTGAAATCCGAGGTCAGATTCAAAAGTTATGCATACCTGTAAATTTGAGTTCTTTCCTATACATTCAGTTCTTTCGCCACTTTGAGATAGGCCTTGGGATATCTCCACAGGGAAAGCTCGCCGACGAAAACCATATGGTTTTTTGAATGTATTCCACCCCGAGGAACATGAAAACGAGCTTAATTTTGAAATCCGAGGTCAGATTCAAAAGTTATGCATACCTGTAAATTTGAGTTCTTTCCTATACATTCAGTTCTTTCGCCACTTTGAGATAGGCCTTGGGATATCTCCACAGGGAAAGCTCGCCGACGAAAACCATGTGGTTTTTTGAATGTATTCCACCCCGAGGAACATGAAAACGAGCTTAATTTTGAAATCCGAGGTCAGATTCAAAAGTTATGCATACCTGTAAATTTGAGTTCTTTCCTATACATTCAGTTCTTTCGCCACTTTGAGATAGGCCTTGGGATATCTCCACAGGGAAAGCTCGCCGACGAAAACCATGTGGTTTTTTGAATGTATTCCACCCCGAGGAACATGAAAACGAGCTTAATTTTGAAATCCGAGGTCAGATTCAAAAGTTATGCATACCTGTAAATTTGAGTTCTTTCCTATACATTCAGTTCTTTCGCCACTTTGAGATAGGCCTTGGGATATCTCCACAGGGAAAGCTCGCCGACGAAAACCATGTGGTTTTTTGAATGTATTCCACCCCGAGGAACATGAAAACGAGCTTAATTTTGAAATCCGAGGTCAGATTCAAAAGTTATGCATACCTGTAAATTTGAGTTCTTTCCTATACATTCAGTTCTTTCGCCACTTTGGATACTTTGAGATAGGCCTTGGGATATCTCCACAGGGAAAGCTCGCCGACGAAAACCATGTGGTTTTTTGAATGTATTCCACCCCGAGGAACATGAAAACGAGCTTAATTTTGAAAACCGAGGTCAGATTCAAAAGTTATGCATACCTGTAAATTTGAGTTCTTTCCTATACATTCAGTTCTTTCGCCACTTTGAGATAGGCCTTGGGATATCTCCACAGGGAAAGCTCGCCGACGAAAACCATGTGGTTTTTTGAATGTATTCCACCCCGAGGAACATGAAAACGAGCTTAATTTTGAAATCCGAGGTCAGATTCAAAAGTTATGCATACCTGTAAATTTGAGTTCTTTCCTATACATTCAGTTCTTTCGCCACTTTGAGATAGGCCTTGGGATATCTCCACAGGGAAAGCTCGCGACGAAAACCATGTGGTTTTTTGAATGTATTCCACCCCGAGGAACATGAAAACGAGCTTAATTTTGAAATCCGAGGTCAGATTCAAAAGTTATGCATACCTGTAAATTTGAGTTCTTTCCTATACATTCAGTTCTTTCGCCACTTTGAGATAGGCCTTGGGTATCTCCACAGGGAAAGCTCGCGACGAAAACCATGTGGTTTTTTGAATGTATTCC
Source organism: Notechis scutatus (assembly GCF_049901735.1). Lineage (NCBI taxonomy): Eukaryota > Metazoa > Chordata > Lepidosauria > Squamata > Elapidae > Notechis > Notechis scutatus. The sequence goes on from NC_142025.1 coordinate 115,798,423, forward strand.
ACCCCGAGGAACATGAAAACGAGCTTAATTTTGAAATCCGAGGTCAGATTCAAAAGTTATGCATACCTGTAAATTTGAGTTCTTTCCTATACATTCAGTTCTTTCGCCACTTTGAGATAGGCCTTGGGATATCTCCACAGGAAAGCTCGCCGACGAAAACCATGTGGTTTTTTGAATGTATTCCACCCCGAGGAACATGAAAACGAGCTTAATTTTGAAATCCGAGGTCAGATTCAAAAGTTATGCATACCTGTAAATTTGAGTTCTTTCCTATACATTCAGTTCTTTCGCCACTTTGAGATAGGCCTTGGGATATCTCCACAGGGAAAGCTCGCCGACGAAAACCATGTGGTTTTTTGAATGGTATTCCACCCCGAGGAACATGAAAACGAGCTTAATTTTGAAATCCGAGGTCAGATTCAAAAGTTATGCATACCTGTAAATTTGAGTTCTTTCCTATACATTCAGTTCTTTCGCCACTTTGAGATAGGCCTTGGGATATCTCCACAGGGAAAGCTCGCCGACGAAAACCATGTGGTTTTTTGAATGTATTCCACCCCGAGGAACATGAAAACGAGCTTAATTTTGAAATCCGAGGTCAGATTCAAAAGTTATGCATACCTGTAAATTTGAGTTCTTTCCTATACATTCAGTTCTTTCGCCACTTTGAGATAGGCCTTGGGATATCTCCACAGGGAAAGCTCGCGACGAAAACCATGTGGTTTTTTGAATGTATTCCACCCCGAGGAACATGAAAACGAGCTTAATTTTGAAATCCGAGGTCAGATTCAAAAGTTATGCATACCTGTAAATTTGAGTTCTTTCCTATACATTCAGTTCTTTCGCCACTTTGAGATAGGCCTTGGGATATCTCCACAGGGAAAGCTCGCCGACGAAAACCATGTGGTTTTTTGAATGTATTCCACCCCGAGGAACATGAAAACGAGCTTAATTTTGAAATCCGAGGTCAGATTCAAAAGTTATGCATACCTGTAAATTTGAGTTCTTTCCTATACATTCAGTTCTTTCGCCACTTTGAGATAGGCCTTGGGATATCTCCACAGGGAAAGCTCGCGACGAAAACCATGTGGTTTTTTGAATGTATTCCACCCCGAGGAACATGAAAACGAGCTTAATTTTGAAATCCGAGGTCAGATTCAAAAGTTATGCATACCTGTAAATTTGAGTTCTTTCCTATACATTCAGTTCTTTGCCACTTTGAGATAGGCCTTGGGATATCTCCACAGGGAAAGCTCGACGAAAACCATGTTTTTGAATGTATTCCACCCCGAGGAACATGAAAACGAGCTTAATTTTGAAATCCGAGGTCAGATTCAAAAGTTATGCATACCTGTAAATTTGAGTTCTTTCCTATACATTCAGTTCTTTCGCCACTTTGAGATAGGCCTTGGGATATCTCCACAGGGAAAGCTCGCCGACGAAAACCATGTGGTTTTTTGAATGTATTCCACCCCGAGGAACATGAAAACGAGCTTAATTTTGAAATCCGAGGTCAGATTCAAAAGTTATGCATACCTGTAAATTTGAGTTCTTTCCTATACATTCAGTTCTTTCGCCACTTTGAGATAGGCCTTGGGATATCTCCACAGGGAAAGCTCGCGACGAAAACCATGTGTTTTTTGAATGTATTCCACCCGAGGAACATGAAAACGAGCTTAATTTTGAAATCCGAGGTCAGATTCAAAAGTTATGCATACCTGTAAATTTGAGTTCTTTCCTATACATTCAGTTCTTTCGCCACTTTGAGATAGGCCTTGGGATATCTCCACAGGGAAAGCTCGCCGACGAAAACCATGTGGTTTTTTGAATGTATTCCACCCCGAGGAACATGAAAACGAGCTTAATTTTGAAATCCGAGGTCAGATTCAAAAGTTATGCATACCTGTAAATTTGAGTTCTTTCCTATACATTCAGTTCTTTCGCCACTTTGAGATAGGCCTTGGGATATCTCCACAGGGAAAGCTCGCGACGAAAACCATGTGGTTTTTTGAATGTATTCCACCCCGAGGAACATGAAAACGCTTAATTTTGAAATCCGAGGTCAGATTCAAAAGTTATGCATACCTGTAAATTTGAGTTCTTTCCTATACATTCAGTTCTTTCGCCACTTTGAGATAGGCCTTGGGATATCTCCACAGGGAAAGCTCGCGACGAAAACCATGTGGTTTTTGAATGTATTCCACCCCGAGGAACATGAAAACGAGCTTAATTTTGAAATCCGAGGTCAGATTCAAAAGTTATGCATACCTGTAAATTTGAGTTCTTTCCTATACATTCAGTTCTTTCGCCACTTTGAGATAGGCCTTGGGATATCTCCACAGGGAAAGCTCGCCGACGAAAACCATGTGGTTTTTTGAATGTATTCCACCCCGAGGAACATGAAAACGAGCTTAATTTTGAAATCCGAGGTCAGATTCAAAAGTTATGCATACCTGTAAATTTGAGTTCTTTCCTATACATTCAGTTCTTTCGCCACTTTGAGATAGGCCTTGGGATATCTCCACAGGGAAAGCTCGCCGACGAAAACCATGTGGTTTTTTGAATGTATTCCACCCCGAGGAACATGAAAACGAGCTTAATTTTGAAATCCGAGGTCAGATTCAAAAGTTATGCATACCTGTAAATTTGAGTTCTTTCCTATACATTCAGTTCTTTCGCCACTTTGAGATAGGCCTTGGGATATCTCCACAGGGAAAGCTCGCCGACGAAAACCATGTGGTTTTTTGAATGTATTCCACCCCGAGGAACATGAAAACGAGCTTAATTTTGAAATCCGAGGTCAGATTCAAAAGTTATGCATACCTGTAAATTTGAGTTCTTTCCTATACATTCAGTTCTTTCGCCACTTTGAGATAGGCCTTGGGATATCTCCACAGGGAAAGCTCGCCGACGAAAACCATGTGGTTTTTTGAATGTATTCCACCCCGAGGAACATGAAAACGAGCTTAATTTTGAAATCCGAGGTCAGATTCAAAAGTTATGCATACCTGTAAATTTGAGTTCTTTCCTATACATTCAGTTCTTTCGCCACTTTGAGATAGGCCTTGGGATATCTCCACAGGGAAAGCTCGCCGACTAAAACCATGTGGTTTTTTGAATGTATTCCACCCCGAGGAACATGAAAACGAGCTTAATTTTGAAATCCGAGGTCAGATTCAAAAGTTATGCATACCTGTAAATTTGAGTTCTTTCCTATACATTCAGTTCTTTCGCCACTTTGAGATAGGCCTTGGGATATCTCCACAGGGAAAGCTCGCGACGAAAACCATGTGGTTTTTTGAATGTATTCCACCCCGAGGAACATGAAAACGAGCTTAATTTTGAAATCCGAGGTCAGATTCAAAAGTTATGCATACCTGTAAATTTGAGTTCTTTCCTATACATTCAGTTCTTTCGCCACTTTGAGATAGGCCTTGGGATATCTCCACAGGGAAAGCTCGCCGACGAAAACCATGTGGTTTTTTGAATGTATTCCACCCCGAGGAACATGAAAACGAGCTTAATTTTGAAATCCGAGGTCAGATTCAAAAGTTATGCATACCTGTAAATTTGAGTTCTTTCCTATACATTCAGTTCTTTCGCCACTTTGAGATAGGCCTTGGGATATTATCTCCACAGGAAAGCTCGCCGACGAAAACCATGTGGTTTTTTGAATGTATTCCACCCCGAGGAACATGAAAACGAGCTTAATTTTGAAATCCGAGGTCAGATTCAAAAGTTATGCATACCTGTAAATTTGAGTTCTTTCCTATACATTCAGTTCTTTCGCCACTTTGAGATAGGCCTTGGGATATCTCCACAGGGAAAGCTCGCCGACGAAAACCATGTGGTTTTTTGAATGTATTCCACCCCGAGGAACATGAAAACGAGCTTAATTTTGAAATCCGAGGTCAGATTCAAAAGTTATGCATACCTGTAAATTTGAGTTCTTTCCTATACATTCAGTTCTTTCGCCACTTTGAGATAGGCCTTGGGATATCTCCACAGGGAAAGCTCGCCGACGAAAACCATGTGGTTTTTTGAATGTATTCCACCCCGAGGAACATGAAAGAAACGAGCTTAATTTTGAAATCCGAGGTCAGATTCAAAAGTTATGCATACCTGTAAATTTGAGTTCTTTCCTATACATTCAGTTCTTTCGCCACTTTGAGATAGGCCTTGGGATATCTCCACAGGGAAAGCTCCGACGAAAACCATGTGGTTTTTTGAATGTATTCCACCCCGAGGAACATGAAAACGAGCTTAATTTTGAAATCCGAGGTCAGATTCAAAAGTTATGCATACCTGTAAATTTGAGTTCTTTCCTATACATTCAGTTCTTTCGCCACTTTGAGATAGGCCTTGGGATATCTCCACAGGGAAAGCTCGCCGACGAAAACCATGTGGTTTTTTGAATGTATTCCACCCCGAGGAACATGAAAACGAGCTTAATTTTGAAATCCGAGGTCAGATTCAAAAGTTATGCATACCTGTAAATTTGAGTTCTTTCCTATACATTCAGTTCTTTCGCCACTTTGAGATAGGCCTTGGGATATCTCCACAGGGAAAGCTCGCCGACGAAAACCATGTGGTTTTTTGAATGTATTCCACCCCGAGGAACATGAAAACGAGCTTAATTTTGAAATCCGAGGTCAGATTCAAAAGTTATGCATACCTGTAAATTTGAGTTCTTTCCTATACATTCAGTTCTTTCGCCACTTTGAGATAGGCCTTGGGATATCTCCACAGGGAAAGCTCGCCGACGAAAACCATGTGGTTTTTTGAATGTATTCCACCCCGAGGAACATGAAAACGAGCTTAATTTTGAAATCCGAGGTCAGATTCAAAAGTTATGCATACCTGTAAATTTGAGTTCTTTCCTATACATTCAGTTCTTTCGCCACTTTGAGATAGGCCTTGGGATATCTCCACAGGGAAAGCTCGCCGACGAAAACCATGTGGTTTTTGAATGTATTCCACCCCGAGGAACATGAAAACGAGCTTAATTTTGAAATCCGAGGTCAGATTCAAAAGTTATGCATACCTGTAAATTTGAGTTCTTTCCTATACATTCAGTTCTTTCGCCACTTTGAGATAGGCCTTGGGATATCTCCACAGGGAAAGCTCGCCGACCAAAACCATGTGGTTTTTTGAATGTATTCCACCCCGAGGAACATGAAAACGAGCTTAATTTTGAAATCCGAGGTCAGATTCAAAAGTTATGCATACCTGTAAATTTGAGTTCTTTCCTATACATTCAGTTCTTTCGCCACTTTGAGATAGGCCTTGGGATATCTCCACAGGGAAAGCTCGCGACGAAAACCATGTGGTTTTTGAATGTATTCCACCCCGAGGAACATGAAAACGAGCTTAATTTTGAAATCCGAGGTCAGATTCAAAAGTTATGCATACCTGTAAATTTGAGTTCTTTCCTATACATTCAGTTCTTTCGCCACTTTGAGATAGGCCTTGGGATATCTCCACAGGGAAAGCTCGCGACGAAAACCATGTGGTTTTTTGAATGTATTCCACCCCGAGGAACATGAAAACGAGCTTAATTTTGAAATCCGAGGTCAGATTCAAAAGTTATGCATACCTGTAAATTTGAGTTCTTTCCTATACATTCAGTTCTTTCGCCACTTTGAGATAGGCCTTGGGATATCTCCACAGGGAAAGCTCGCGACGAAAACCATGTGGTTTTTTGAATGTATTCCACCCCGAGGAACATGAAAACGAGCTTAATTTTGAAATCCGAGGTCAGATTCAAAAGTTATGCATACCTGTAAATTTGAGTTCTTTCCTATACATTCAGTTCTTTCGCCACTTTGAGATAGGCCTTGGGATATCTCCACAGGGAAAGCTCGCCGACGAAAACCATGTGGTTTTTTGAATGTATTCCACCCCGAGGAACATGAAAACGAGCTTAATTTTGAATCCGAGGTCAGATTCAAAAGTTATGCATACCTGTAAATTTGAGTTCTTTCCTATACATTCAGTTCTTTTGCCACTTTGAGATAGGCCTTGGGATATCCTCCACAGGGAAAGCTCGCCGACGAAAACCATGTGGTTTTTTGAATGTATTCCACCCCGAGGAACATGAAAACGAGCTTAATTTTGAAATCCGAGGTCAGATTCAAAAGTTATGCATACCTGTAAATTTGAGTTCTTTCCTATACATTCAGTTCTTTCGCCACTTTGAGATAGGCCTTGGGATATCTCCACAGGGAAAGCTCGCGACGAAAACCATGTGGTTTTTTGAATGTATTCCACCCCGAGGAACATGAAAACGAGCTTAATTTTGAAATCCGAGGTCAGATTCAAAAGTTATGCATACCTGTAAATTTGAGTTCTTTCCTATACATTCAGTTCTTTCGCCACTTTGAGATAGGCCTTGGGATATCTCCACAGGGAAAGCTCGCGACGAAAACCATGTGGTTTTTTGAATGTATTCCACCCCGAGGAACATGAAAACGAGCTTAATTTTGAAATCCAGGTCAGATTCAAAAGTTATGCATACCTGTAAATTTGAGTTCTTTCCTATACATTCAGTTCTTTCGCCACTTTGAGATAGGCCTTGGGATATCTCCACAGGGAAAGCTTCGCCGAAAACCATGTGGTTTTTTGAATGTATTCCACCCCGAGGAACATGAAAACGAGCTTAATTTTGAAATCCGAGGTCAGATTCAAAAGTTATGCATACCTGTAAATTTGAGTTCTTTCCTATACATTCAGTTCTTTCGCCACTTTGAGATAGGCCTTGGGATATCTCCACAGGGAAAGCTCGCCGACGAAAACCATGTGGTTTTTTGAATGTATTCCACCCCGAGGAACATGAAAACGAGCTTAATTTTGAAATCCGAGGTCAGATTCAAAAGTTATGCATACCTGTAAATTTGAGTTCTTTCCTATACATTCAGTTCTTTCGCCACTTTGAATGGCCTTGGGATATCTCCACAGGGAAAGCTCGCCGACGAAAACCATGTGGTTTTTTGAATGTATTCCACCCCGAGGAACATGAAAACGAGCTTAATTTTGAAATCCGAGGTCAGATTCAAAAGTTATGCATACCTGTAAATTTGAGTTCTTTCCTATACATTCAGTTCTTTCGCCACTTTGAGATAGGCCTTGGGATATCTCCACAGGGAAAGCTCGACGAAAACCATGTGGTTTTTTGAATGTATTCCACCCGAGGAACATGAAAACGAGCTTAATTTTGAAATCCGAGGTCAGATTCAAAAGTTATGCATACCTGTAAATTTGAGTTCTTTCCTATACATTCAGTTCTTTCGCCACTTTGAGATAGGCCTTGGGATATCTCCACAGGGAAAGTTCCGACTAAAACCATGTGGTTTTTTGAATGTATTCCACCCCGAGGAACATGAAAACGAGCTTAATTTTGAAATCCGAGGTCAGATTCAAAAGTTATGCATACCTGTAAATTTGAGTTCTTTCCTATACATTCAGTTCTTTCGCCACTTTGAGATAGGCCTTGGGATATCTCCACAGGGAAAGCTCGCGACGAAAACCATGTGGTTTTTTGAATGTATTCCACCCCGAGGAACATGAAAACGAGCTTAATTTTGAAATCCGAGGTCAGATTCAAAAGTTATGCATACCTGTAAATTTGAGTTCTTTCCTATACATTCAGTTCTTTCGCCACTTTGAGATAGGCCTTGGGATATCTCCACAGGGAAAGCTCGCCGACGAAAACCATGTGGTTTTTTGAATGTATTCCACCCCGAGGAACATGAAAACGAGCTTAATTTTGAAATCCGAGGTCAGATTCAAAAGTTATGCATACCTGTAAATTTGAGTTCTTTCCTATACATTCAGTTCTTTTCGCCACTTTGAGATAGGCCTTGGGATATCTCCACAGGGAAAGCTCGCCGACGAAAACCATGTGGTTTTTTGAATGTATTCCACCCCGAGGAACATGAAAACGAGCTTAATTTTGAAATCCGAGGTCAGATTCAAAAGTTATGCATACCTGTAAATTTGAGTTCTTTCCTATACATTCAGTTCTTTCGCCACTTTGAGATAGGCCTTGGGATATCTCCACAGGGAAAGCTCGCGACGAAAACCATGTGGTTTTTGAATGTATTCCACCCCGAGGAACATGAAAACGAGCTTAATTTTGAAATCCGAGGTCAGATTCAAAAGTTATGCATACCTGTAAATTTGAGTTCTTTCCTATACATTCAGTTCTTTCGCCACTTTGAGATAGGCCTTGGGATATCTCCACAGGGAAAGCTCGCCGACGAAAACCATGTGGTTTTTTGAATGTATTCCACCCCGAGGAACATGAAAACGAGCTTAATTTTGAAATCCGAGGTCAGATTCAAAAGTTATGCATACCTGTAAATTTGAGTTCTTTCCTATACATTCAGTTCTTTCGCTCTTTCCTATACATTCAGTTCTTTCGCCACTTTGAGATAGGCCTTGGGATATCTCCACAGGGAAAGCTCGCCGACGAAAACCATGTGGTTTTTTGAATGTATTCCACCCCGAGGAACATGAAAACGAGCTTAATTTTGAAATCCGAGGTCAGATTCAAAAGTTATGCATACCTGTAAATTTGAGTTCTTTCCTATACATTCAGTTCTTTCGCCACTTTGAGATAGGCCTTGGGATATCTCCACAGGGAAAGCTCGCCGACGAAAACCATGTGGTTTTTTGAATGTATTCCACCCCGAGGAACATGAAAACGAGCTTAATTTTGAAATCCGAGGTCAGATTCAAAAGTTATGCATACCTGTAAATTTGAGTTCTTTCCTATACATTCAGTTCTTTCGCCACTTTGAGATAGGCCTTGGGATATCTCCACAGGGAAAGCTCGCCGACGAAAACCATGTGGTTTTTTGAATGTATTCCACCCCGAGGAACATGAAAACGAGCTTAATTTTGAAATCCGAGGTCAGATTCAAAAAGTTATGCATACCTGTAAATTTGAGTTCTTTCCTATACATTCAGTTCTTTCGCCACTTTGAGATAGGCCTTGGGATATCTCCACAGGGAAAGCTCGCCGACGAAAACCATGTGGTTTTTTGAATGTATTCCACCCCGAGGAACATGAAAACGAGCTTAATTTTGAAATCCGAGGTCAGATTCAAAAGTTATGCATACCTGTAAATTTGAGTTCTTTCCTATACATTCAGTTCTTTCGCCACTTTGAGATAGGCCTTGGGATATCTCCACAGGGAAAGCTCGCCGACGAAAACCATGTGGTTTTTTGAATGTATTCCACCCCGAGGAACATGAAAACGAGCTTAATTTTGAAATCCGAGGTCAGATTCAAAAGTTATGCATACCTGTAAATTTGAGTTCTTTCCTATACATTCAGTTCTTTCGCCACTTTGAGATAGGCCTTGGGATATCTCCACAGGGAAAGCTCGCCGACGAAAACCATGTGGTTTTTTGAATGTATTCCACCCCGAGGAACATGAAAACGAGCTTAATTTTGAAATCCGAGGTCAGATTCAAAAGTTATGCATACCTGTAAATTTGAGTTCTTTCCTATACATTCAGTTCTTTCGCCACTTTGAGATAGGCCTTGGGATATCTCCACAGGGAAAGCTCGCCGACGAAAACCATGTGGTTTTTTGAATGTATTCCACCCCGAGGAACATGAAAACGAGCTTAATTTTGAAATCCGAGGTCAGATTCAAAAGTTATGCATACCTGTAAATTTGAGTTCTTTCCTATACATTCAGTTCTTTCGCCACTTTGAGATAGGCCTTGGGATATCTCCACAGGGAAAGCTGCCCGAAAACCATGTGGTTTTTTGAATGTATTCCACCCCGAGGAACATGAAAACGAGCTTAATTTTGAAATCCGAGGTCAGATTCAAAAGTTATGCATACCTGTAAATTTGAGTTCTTTCCTATACATTCAGTTCTTTTGCCACTTTGAGATAGGCCTTGGGATATCTCCACAGGGAAAGCTCGCCGACGAAAACCATGTGGTTTTTTGAATGTATTCCACCCCGAGGAACATGAAAACGAGCTTAATTTTGAAATCCGAGGTCAGATTCAAAAGTTATGCATACCTGTAAATTTGAGTTCTTTCCTATACATTCAGTTCTTTCGCCACTTTGAGATAGGCCTTGGGATATCTCCACAGGGAAAGCTCGCCGACGAAAACCATGTGGTTTTTTGAATGTATTCCACCCCGAGGAACATGAAAACGAGCTTAATTTTGAAATCCGAGGTCAGATTCAAAAGTTATGCATACCTGTAAATTTGAGTTCTTTCCTATACATTCAGTTCTTTCGCCACTTTGAGATAGGCCTTGGGATATCTCCACAGGGAAAGCTCCCGACGAAAACCATGTGGTTTTTTGAATGTATTCCACCCCGAGGAACATGAAAACGAGCTTAATTTTGAAATCCGAGGTCAGATTCAAAAGTTATGCATACCTGTAAATTTGAGTTCTTTCCTATACATTCAGTTCTTTCGCCACTTTGAGATAGGCCTTGGGATATCTCCACAGGGAAAGCTCGCCGACGAAAACCATGTGGTTTTTTTGAATGTATTCCACCCCGAGGAACATGAAAACGCGCTTAATTTTGAAATCCGAGGTCAGATTCAAAAGTTATGCATACCTGTAAATTTGAGTTCTTTCCTATACATTCAGTTCTTTCGCCACTTTGAGATAGGCCTTGGGATATCTCCACAGGGAAAGCTCGCCGACGAAAACCATGTGGTTTTTTGAATGTATTCCACCCCGAGGAACATGAAAACGCGCTTAATTTTGAAATCCGAGGTCAGATTCAAAAGTTATGCATACCTGTAAATTTGAGTTCTTTCCTATACATTCAGTTCTTTCGCCACTTTGAGATAGGCCTTGGGATATCTCCACAGGGAAAGCTCGCCGACGAAAACCATGTGGTTTTTTTGAATGTATTCCACCCCGAGGAACATGAAAACGAGCTTAATTTTGAAATCCGAGGTCAGATTCAAAAAAGTTATGCATACCTGTAAATTTGAGTTCTTTCCTATACATTCAGTTCTTTCGCCACTTTGAGATAGGCCTTGGGATATCTCCACAGGGAAAGCTCGCCGACGAAAACCATGTGGTTTTTTGAATGTATTCCACCCCGAGGAACATGAAAACGAGCTTAATTTTGAAATCCGAGGTCAGATTCAAAAGTTATGCATACCTGTAAATTTGAGTTCTTTCCTATACATTCAGTTCTTTCGCCACTTTGAGATAGGCCTTGGGATATCTCCACAGGGAAAGCTCGCGACGAAAACCATGTGGTTTTTTGAATGTATTCCACCCCGAGGAACATGAAAACGAGCTTAATTTTGAAATCCGAGGTCAGATTCAAAAGTTATGCATACCTGTAAATTTGAGTTCTTTCCTATACATTCAGTTCTTTCGCCACTTTGAGATAGGCCTTGGGATATCTCCACAGGGAAAGCTCGCCGACGAAAACCATGTGGTTTTTTGAATGTATTCCACCCCGAGGAACATGAAAACGAGCTTAATTTTGAAATCCGAGGTCAGATTCAAAAGTTATGCATACCTGTAAATTTGAGTTCTTTCCTATACATTCAGTTCTTTCGCCACTTTGAGATAGGCCTTGGGATATCTCCACAGGGAAAGCTCGCCGACGAAAACCATGTGGTTTTTTGAATGTATTCCACCCCGAGGAACATGAAAACGAGCTTAATTTTGAAATCCGAGGTCAGATTCAAAAGTTATGCATACCTGTAAATTTGAGTTCTTTCCTATACATTCAGTTCTTTCGCCACTTTGAGATAGGCCTTGGGATATCTCCACAGGGAAAGCTCGCCGACGAAAACCATGTGGTTTTTTGAATGTATTCCACCCCGAGGAACATGAAAACGAGCTTAATTTTGAAATCCGAGGTCAGATTCAAAAGTTATGCATACCTGTAAATTTGAGTTCTTTCCTATACATTCAGTTCTTTCGCCACTTTGAGATAGGCCTTGGGATATCTCCACAGGGAAAGCTCGCCGACGAAAACCATGTGGTTTTTTGAATGTATTCCACCCCGAGGAACATGAAAACGAGCTTAATTTTGAAATCCGAGGTCAGATTCAAAAGTTATGCATACCTGTAAATTTGAGTTCTTTCCTATACATTCAGTTCTTTCGCCACTTTGAGATAGGCCTTGGGATATCTCCACAGGGAAAGCTCCCGACGAAAACCATGTGGTTTTTTGAATGTATTCCACCCCGAGGAACATGAAAACGAGCTTAATTTTGAAATCCGAGGTCAGATTCAAAAGTTATGCATACCTGTAAATTTGAGTTCTTTCCTATACATTCAGTTCTTTCGCCACTTTGAGATAGGCCTTGGGATATCTCCACAGGGAAAGCTCCGACGAAAACCATGTGGTTTTTTGAATGTATTCCACCCCGAGGAACATGAAAACGAGCTTAATTTTGAAATCCGAGGTCAGATTCAAAAGTTATGCATACCTGTAAATTTGAGTTCTTTCCTATACATTCAGTTCTTTCGCCACTTTGAGATAGGCCTTGGGATATCTCCACAGGGAAAGCTCCACGAAAACCATGTGGTTTTTGAATGTATTCCACCCGAGGAACATGAAAACGAGCTTAATTTTGAAATCCGAGGTCAGATTCAAAAGTTATGCATACCTGTAAATTTGAGTTCTTTCCTATACATTCAGTTCTTTCGCCACTTTGAGATAGGCCTTGGGATATCTCCACAGGAAAGCTCGCGACGAAACCATGTGGTTTTTTGAATGTATTCCACCCCGAGGAACATGAAAACGAGCTTAATTTTGAAATCCGAGGTCAGATTCAAAAGTTATGCATACCTGTAAATTTGAGTTCTTTCCTATACATTCAGTTCTTTCGCCACTTTGAGATAGGCCTTGGGATATCTCCACAGGGAAAGTCTGCGACGAAAACCATGTGGTTTTTTGAATGTATTCCACCCCGAGGAACATGAAAACGAGCTTAATTTTGAAATCCGAGGTCAGATTCAAAAGTTATGCATACCTGTAAATTTGAGTTCTTTCCTATACATTCAGTTCTTTCGCCACTTTGAGATAGGCCTTGGGATATCTCCACAGGGAAAGCTCGCCGACGAAAACCATGTGGTTTTTTGAATGTATTCCACCCCGAGGAACATGAAAACGAGCTTAATTTTGAAATCCGAGGTCAGATTCAAAAGTTATGCATACCTGTAAATTTGAGTTCTTTCCTATACATTCAGTTCTTTCGCCACTTTGAGATAGGCCTTGGGATAAGCTCGCCGCGAAAACCATGTGGTTTTTTGAATGTATTCCACCCCGAGGAACATGAACTAATTTTGAAACCGAGGTCAGATTCAAAGTATGCATACCTTAATTGGTTCTTTCCATACAAGTTCTTGCATTTGAATGGCTGGATATCTCCAGGATCGAAACCATGTGTTTTGAATGAGCTTAATTTTGAAATCCGAGGTCAGATTCAAAAGTTATGCATACCTGTAAATTTGAGTTCTTTCCTATACATTCAGTTCTTTCGCCACTTTGAGATAGGCCTTGGGATATCTCCACAGGGAAAGTCGCCGACGAAAACCATGTGGTTTTTTGAATGTATTCCACCCCGAGGAACATGAAAACGAGCTTAATTTTGAAATCCGAGGTCAGATTCAAAAGTTATGCATACCTGTAAATTTGAGTTCTTTCCTATACATTCAGTTCTTTCGCCACTTTGAGATAGGCCTTGGGATATCTCCACAGGGAAAGCTCACCGACGAAAACCATGTGGTTTTTTGAATGTATTCCACCCCGAGGAACATGAAAACGAGCTTAATTTTGAAATCCGAGGTCAGATTCAAAAGTTATGCATACCTGTAAATTTGAGTTCTTTCCTATACATTCAGTTCTTTCGCCACTTTGAGATAGGCCTTGGGATATCTCCACAGGGAAAGCTCGCCGACGAAAACCATGTGGTTTTTTGAATGTATTCCACCCCGAGGAACATGAAAACGAGCTTAATTTTGAAATCCGAGGTCAGATTCAAAAGTTATGCATACCTGTAAATTTGAGTTCTTTCCTATACATTCAGTTCTTTCGCCACTTTGAGATAGGCCTTGGGATATCTCCACAGGGAAAGCTCGCCGACGAAAACCATGTGGTTTTTTGAATGTATTCCACCCCGAGGAACATGAAAACGAGCTTAATTTTGAAATCCGAGGTCAGATTCAAAAGTTATGCATACCTGTAAATTTGAGTTCTTTCCTATACATTCAGTTCTTTCGCCACTTTGAGATAGGCCTTGGGATATCTCCACAGGGAAAGCTCGCGACGAAAACCATGTGGTTTTTTGAATGTATTCCACCCCGAGGAACATGAAAACGAGCTTAATTTTGAAATCCGAGGTCAGATTCAAAAGTTATGCATACCTGTAAATTTGAGTTCTTTCCTATACATTCAGTTCTTTCGCCACTTTGAGATAGGCCTTGGGATATCTCCACAGGGAAAGCTCGCCGACGAAAACCATGTGGTTTTTTGAATGTATTCCACCCCGAGGAACATGAAAACGAGCTTAATTTTGAAATCCGAGGTCAGATTCAAAAGTTATGCATACCTGTAAATTTGAGTTCTTTCCTATACATTCAGTTCTTTCGCCACTTTGAGATAGGCCTTGGGATATCTCCACAGGGAAAGCTCGCGACGAAAACCATGTGGTTTTTTGAATGTATTCCACCCCGAGGAACATGAAAACGAGCTTAATTTTGAAATCCGAGGTCAGATTCAAAAGTTATGCATACCTGTAAATTTGAGTTCTTTCCTATACATTCAGTTCTTTCGCCACTTTGAGATAGGCCTTGGGATATCTCCACAGGGAAAGCTCGCCGACGAAAACCATGTGGTTTTTTGAATGTATTCCACCCCGAGGAACATGAAAACGAGCTTAATTTTGAAATCCGAGGTCAGATTCAAAAGTTATGCATACCTGTAAATTTGAGTTCTTTCCTATACATTCAGTTCTTTCGCCACTTTGAGATAGGCCTTGGGATATCTCCACAGGGAAAGCTCGCCGACGAAAACCATGTGGTTTTTTGAATGTATTCCACCCCGAGGAACATGAAAACGAGCTTAATTTTGAAATCCGAGGTCAGATTCAAAAGTTATGCATACCTGTAAATTTGAGTTCTTTCCTATACATTCAGTTCTTTCGCCACTTTGAGATAGGCCTTGGGATATCTCCACAGGGAAAGCTCGCGACGAAAACCATGTGGTTTTTTGAATGTATTCCACCCCGAGGAACATGAAAACGAGCTTAATTTTGAAATCCGAGGTCAGATTCAAAAGTTATGCATACCTGTAAATTTGAGTTCTTTCCTATACATTCAGTTCTTTCGCCACTTTGAGATAGGCCTTGGGATATCTCCACAGGGAAAGCTCGCGACGAAAACCATGTGGTTTTTTGAATGTATTCCACCCCGAGGAACATGAAAACGAGCTTAATTTTGAAATCCGAGGTCAGATTCAAAAGTTATGCATACCTGTAAATTTGAGTTCTTTCCTATACATTCAGTTCTTTTGCCACTTTGAGATAGGCCTTGGGATATCTCCACAGGGAAAGCTCGCCGACGAAAACCATGTCGTTTTTTGAATGTATTCCACCCCGAGGAACATGAAAACGAGCTTAATTTTGAAATCCGAGGTCAGATTCAAAAGTTATGCATACCTGTAAATTTGAGTTCTTTCCTATACATTCAGTTTTTTCGCCACTTTGAGATAGGCCTTGGGATATCTCCACAGGATCTCCACAGGGAAAGTTCGCCGACGAAAACCATGTCGTTTTTTGAATGTATTCCACCCCGAGGAACATGAAAACGAGCTTAATTTTGAAACCCGAGGTCAGATTCAAAAGTTATGCATACCTGTAAATTTGAGTTCTTTCCTATACATTCAGTTCTTTCGCCACTTTGAGATAGGCCTTGGGATATCTCCACAGGGAAAGCTCGCCGACGAAAACCATGTGGTTTTTTTGAATGTATTCCACCCCGAGGAACATGAAAACGAGCTTAATTTTGAAATCCGAGGTCAGATTCAAAAGTTATGCATACCTGTAAATTTGAGTTCTTTCCTATACATTCAGTTCTTTCGCCACTTTGAGATAGGCCTTGGGATATCTCCACAGGGAAAGCTCGCCGACGAAAACCATGTGGTTTTTTGAATGTATTCCACCCCGAGGAACATGAAAACGAGCTTAATTTTGAAATCCGAGGTCAGATTCAAAAGTTATGCATACCTGTAAATTTGAGTTCTTTCCTATACATTCAGTTCTTTCGCCACTTTGAGATAGGCCTTGGGATATCTCCACAGGGAAAGCTCGCCGACGAAAACCATGTGTTTTTTTGAATGTATTCCACCCCGAGGAACATGAAAACGAGCTTAATTTTGAAATCCGAGGTCAGATTCAAAAGTTATGCATACCTGTAAATTTGAGTTCTTTCCTATACATTCAGTTCTTTCGCCACTTTGAGATAGGCCTTGGGATATCTCCACAGGGAAAGCTCGCCGACGAAAACCATGTGGTTTTTTGAATGTATTCCACCCCGAGGAACATGAAAACGAGCTTAATTTTGAAATCCGAGGTCAGATTCAAAAGTTATGCATACCTGTAAATTTGAGTTCTTTCCTATACATTCAGTTCTTTTGCCACTTTGAGATAGGCCTTGGGATATCTCCACAGGGAAAGCTCGCCGACGAAAACCATGTGGTTTTTTGAATGTATTCCACCCCGAGGAACATGAAAACGAGCTTAATTTTGAAATCCGAGGTCAGATTCAAAAGTTATGCATACCTGTAAATTTGAGTTCTTTCCTATACATTCAGTTCTTTCGCCACTTTGAGATAGGCCTTGGGATATCTCCACAGGGAAAGCTCCGACGAAAACCATGTGGTTTTTTGAATGTATTCCACCCCGAGGAACATGAAAACGAGCTTAATTTTGAAATCCGAGGTCAGATTCAAAAGTTATGCATACCTGTAAATTTGAGTTCTTTCCTATACATTCAGTTCTTTCGCCACTTTGAGATAGGCCTTGGGATATCTCCACAGGGAAAGCTCGCCGACGAAAACCATGTGGTTTTTTGAATGTATTCCACCCCGAGGAACATGAAAACGAGCTTAATTTTGAAATCCGAGGTCAGATTCAAAAGTTATGCATACCTGTAAATTTGAGTTCTTTCCTATACATTCAGTTCTTTCGCCACTTTGAGATAGGCCTTGGGATATCTCCACAGGGAAAGCTCGCCGACGAAAAACCATGTGGTTTTTTGAATGTATTCCACCCCGAGGAACATGAAAACGAGCTTAATTTTGAAATCCGAGGTCAGATTCAAAAGTTATGCATACCTGTAAATTTGAGTTCTTTCCTATACATTCAGTTCTTTCGCCACTTTGAGATAGGCCTTGGGATATCTCCACAGGGAAAGCTCGCCGACGAAAACCATGTGGTTTTTTGAATGTATTCCACCCCGAGGAACATGAAAACGAGCTTAATTTTGAAATCCGAGGTCAGATTCAAAAGTTATGCATACCTGTAAATTTGAGTTCTTTCCTATACATTCAGTTCTTTCGCCACTTTGAGATAGGCCTTGGGATATCTCCACAGGGAAAGCTCGCCGACGAAAACCATGTGGTTTTTTGAATGTATTCCACCCCGAGGAACATGAAAACGAGCTTAATTTTGAAATCCGAGGTCAGATTCAAAAGTTATGCATACCTGTAAATTTGAGTTCTTTCCTATACATTCAGTTCTTTCGCCACTTTGAGATAGGCCTTGGGATATCTCCACAGGGAAAGCTCGCACGACGAAAACCATGTGGTTTTTTGAATGTATTCCACCCCGAGGAACATGAAAACGAGCTTAATTTTGAAATCCGAGGTCAGATTCAAAAGTTATGCATACCTGTAAATTTGAGTTCTTTCCTATACATTCAGTTCTTTCGCCACTTTGAGATAGGCCTTGGGATATCTCCACAGGGAAAGCTCGCCGACGAAAACCATGTGGTTTTTTGAATGTATTCCACCCCGAGGAACATGAAAACGAGCTTAATTTTGAAATCCGAGGTCAGATTCAAAAGTTATGCATACCTGTAAATTTGAGTTCTTTCCTATACATTCAGTTCTTTCGCCACTTTGAGATAGGCCTTGGGATATCTCCACAGGGAAAGCTCGCGACGAAAACCATGTGGTTTTTTGAATGTATTCCACCCCGAGGAACATGAAAACGAGCTTAATTTTGAAATCCGAGGTCAGATTCAAAAGTTATGCATACCTGTAAATTTGAGTTCTTTCCTATACATTCAGTTCTTTCGCCACTTTGAGATAGGCCTTGGGATATCTCCACAGGGAAAGCTCGCCGACGAAAACCATGTGGTTTTTTTGAATGTATTCCACCCCGAGGAACATGAAAACGAGCTTAATTTTGAAATCCGAGGTCAGATTCAAAAGTTATGCATACCTGTAAATTTGAGTTCTTTCCTATACATTCAGTTTTTTCGCCACTTTGAGATAGGCCTTGGGATATCTCCACAGGGAAAGCTCGCCGACGAAAACCATGTGGTTTTTTGAATGTATTCCACCCCGAGGAACATGAAAACGAGCTTAATTTTGAAATCCGAGGTCAGATTCAAAAGTTATGCATACCTGTAAATTTGAGTTCTTTCCTATACATTCAGTTCTTTCGCCACTTTGAGAAGGCCTTGGGATATCTCCACAGGGAAAGCTCGCCGACGAAAACCATGTGGTTTTTTGAATGTATTCCACCCCGAGGAACATGAAAACGAGCTTAATTTTGAAATCCGAGGTCAGATTCAAAAGTTATGCATACCTGTAAATTTGAGTTCTTTCCTATACATTCAGTTTTTTCGCCACTTTGAGATAGGCCTTGGGATATCTCCACAGGGAAAGCTCGCCGACGAAAACCATGTGGTTTTTTGAATGTATTCCACCCCGAGGAACATGAAAACGAGCTTAATTTTGAAATCCGAGGTCAGATTCAAAAGTTATGCATACCTGTAAATTTGAGTTCTTTCCTATACATTCAGTTCTTTCGCCACTTTGAGATAGGCCTTGGGATATCTCCACAGGGAAAGCTCGCCGACGAAAACCATGTGGTTTTTTGAATGTATTCCACCCCGAGGAACATGAAAACGAGCTTAATTTTGAAATCCGAGGTCAGATTCAAAAGTTATGCATACCTGTAAATTTGAGTTCTTTCCTATACATTCAGTTCTTTCGCCACTTTGAGATAGGCCTTGGGATATCTCCACAGGGAAAGTCTCGCCGACGAAAACCATGTGGTTTTTTGAATGTATTCCACCCCGAGGAACATGAAAACGAGCTTAATTTTGAAATCCGAGGTCAGATTCAAAAGTTATGCATACCTGTAAATTTGAGTTCTTTCCTATACATTCAGTTCTTTCGCCACTTTGAGATAGGCCTTGGGATATCTCCACAGGGAAAGCTCGCCGACGAAAACCATGTGGTTTTTTGAATGTATTCCACCCCGAGGAACATGAAAACGAGCTTAATTTTGAAATCCGAGGTCAGATTCAAAAGTTATGCATACCTGTAAATTTGAGTTCTTTCCTATACATTCAGTTCTTTCGCCACTTTGAGATAGGCCTTGGGATATCTCCACAGGGAAAGCTCACGACGAAAACCATGTGGTTTTTTGAATGTATTCCACCCCGAGGAACATGAAAACGAGCTTAATTTTGAAATCCGAGGTCAGATTCAAAAGTTATGCATACCTGTAAATTTGAGTTCTTTCCTATACATTCAGTTCTTTCGCCACTTTGAGATAGGCCTTGGGATATCTCCACAGGGAAAGCTTCGCCGACGAAAACCATGTGGTTTTTTGAATGTATTCCACCCCGAGGAACATGAAAACGAGCTTAATTTTGAAATCCGAGGTCAGATTCAAAAGTTATGCATACCTGTAAATTTGAGTTCTTTCCTATACATTCAGTTCTTTCGCCACTTTGAGATAGGCCTTGGGATATCTCCACAGGGAAAGCTCGCCGACGAAAACCATGTGGTTTTTTGAATGTATTCCACTAGACAGAACCTTGACATATGAAAGAAGATAGGTAAACAAATTAGCTCTTCTGCAGACTTTTTAATTAAAGGACAAGGCTGAGCATTTGAAAAAAACATTCATTGTGTGCCATGAACACAATCAATTTGGAGTAACTTTGGAAGAAACCGAGGTTCAGATTTCCTGGGGTTGTAGTCTGGCTGTCCTGAAACAGCTGACTAGACCTTGTAAGTACAATGGAGAAGGTTCCATTCTTCTGACTAATGTACCCAATGAAATCAGATCTCTGTGGCTGGAGTTTTCATGTTTATCGGGTACATCATATCGGGTACAACTAAGTGAAAACCAACTCTAAGTATTTCCCATGGTTTCAGCATAATTAAAAGAATAAATGATTCTCTCCCCAAGTGTCATAGGTCACATTGTCCAATTAGCATAATTGGCAGGCTCCTTGGTTGCTCCTCTTCATCTCCAACCAACACCTGTTGAGATGACCTTGGTTGCAATGGCAAAATTCTGTGTTCTGTCTGCAAAGCATTCCAATCTTAGCCCCTCCCACCATACTGTGTGGCAGCTGAAAAATGGCAAAATAGTTTCAGCCAGTTTCGGTTCAAAGTGGACAGCAGGGTTTTCTGATGGAGCAAGGGTTGGAATAGAAGATACCTTCCAACTCTGTTTTTGGTTAATCTATTATGATTTTAATAATGATTACAGAAAATAGATAAACAAATTAGCTCTTCTGCAGAAATGCTAACCAAAGGACAAGGCTGAACATTTGACAGACACTCATTATGTGCCATGAAAACAAATAATTTTGACCAACTTTCAAGCAAACTCTGACATTTCACAATGTTCAGATTTTCTGAGGCTGTCGAGCTGCTTCACTGCTGACTAGATCTTAACAAGTACTGAGGAGACAGTTTCATTCCTCTGCATAATACTACTCATCAATTCCTTCATGAATGAATGTTTTTCCCTACTGAGTGCCTGGAGGACAGACTATCAGAAGTCTCAAAGCAATCAACTTGTGATGGTCCTCTGGTTAGCACTGATGGAGGAGACAAAAAAATAGTGTTTAAGCTGATAGGTTGGGCCCAATCCATGGATCACTCATTTAAAGTTGTTCAAATTAATAGTGGTTATAAGGCCCAAAGTCATGCCATATTATGAGAAGCAGAAGGTTGAAAGTGATATAGAAAAAACTCCAGAGAAAGTGGTGTACATGCACACAAAAGTACACTGAAATAATCTGACATGACAGGCAAGAGCAATGAGTCCCATTTAAGAGCTAAACTGAATAAAGAAAATGACGCCCAAGGTGAGATGCGTTGGAGGGTCACTGACACAACAATAGGAAAAGCTATTATAGCTTAGCATATAGTGTGTTACATTACTCTAAGGGGGTTAGCACAATGTCAGCATTTGCCCCCAACAATCTGAGTCCTCATTTTCCTGGCCTTGGAAGAATGGAAGTCTAGGTCAACCTTGAATCAACCAGGATCATCTCTATCTATTGGACTGGACAGAATATGTGCCTACTTCTTAAAAATGCTATCCACTGCCATAGCCAAACCTCTAAGCATAATCTTTGAAAAATCTTTCAGGACCAGCTCCTTGCCAAAACTATGGTCACAAGCCACGGTCATCCCCATTTTCAAAAAGGGGAGACACGAGTCTGGTTGAAAATTACAGACCAATCTCTCCATGCTGCGTCACCTGTAAAGTCATGGAATCAATTATTAACCAATCCATTATCCTCCACTTAGAGACAAACAACCTACTCTCTAATAAACAATTTGGTTTCAGAAAAATACTATCCTGTAATCTGCAACTCTTACACTGCAGAAACATATGGACTACACAACTCAACCAGGGCAAAGCAATAGACGCAATCTACATAGACTTCTGTAAAGCCTTTGATTCAGTGGTACATGACAAACGACTACTAAAACTAAAATCTTATGGTATCTCTGGACACCTGCATAACTGGATAGAAGCATTCCTGTCAAACAGACAACAAATGGTCAAAATTGGGAGCGTCTATCAAATTCTGTACCTGTCAACAGTGGTGTCCCCAGGGCAGTGCTAGGACCAACTCTCTTCATAATCTCTACATAAATGACCTCTGTGATCATATTAAGAGCAACTGTGTCCTCTTTGCTGATGATGTAAAGCTATTCAACACCACCGACAACTGCTACCCTTCAAAAGACCTCGACTATGTATCAGAATGGTCAAACAAATGGCAACTTCAAATCTCAAAAATAAATGCTCTGTCCTACATATTGGCAAAAAAATATATCAGAAAATAAAAATACAAGCTGAATAGTCAAGATCTTATTGATGATCCAAACTCTGTCAAGGACCTTGAGTTATCCTAATGATCTAAGTGCTAAATCCCACTGTAACTGCATAGCCTAAAAAAAGCATTAAGAGTTGTTAACCTAATCCTACATAGCTTTTTCTCTGGTAATATCAGACTACTAATGGTCTACCATTTGCTAGACCAATACTTGAATACAGCTCATCAGTCTGGAACCCGCATTACATATCTGATTGAGATATATTGAAAAAGTCAGTCGAGAAAGTCCAGAAATATTTCACAAGAAGAGTTCTCCACCTCTACTCATTGCAGAATACCTTATGCCACCAGACTTGAAATTCTAGACCTAGAAAACCAAGAACTATGCCGCCTTCGGTCCGATCTAAGTATAGTATATAAAATCATACATTGCAATGTCCTTCCTGTCAATGAATACTTCAGCTTCAACCATAACAGCACAAGAGCAAACAATAGATACAAACTCAAGGTTAATCACAGCAAACTTGATTGCAGGATATATGACTTCAGCAACAGAATGGTCAATGTCTGGAATACTCTATCTAACTCTGTGGTTTCTTCCCCAAACCCCAAAAACTTTAACCTTAGACTGTCTACTATTGAGCTCACCCCTTTCCTAAAAGGTCTGAAGGTCTGAATTTTATGTGATTCTGCCTAAACTCAAATTCTCCTATTGGCCATCAATATGGTCATCCTAATCTTTCTTCTTTATCTTAGCCCACAAAGACAAAAGTGGCAATAATTATTTAATCTTTTGCTTTCTTACTGCTGTGCTATACGATAGGGATTCCAAGTTACAGTTTTCATTGCCTTCCCCTGCAATTATGTAAATAATTGCTACTTCTCAAGCGCAATTCCAGCAGATTTCCCAAAATTAAAAAAGAAAAACAGCTGATGTGCACGTTCAAACATGGTTATAAAACCCCTTTACTCCTTGTCATTCAAATCTGGGCTAGCTAAGGGAAGAATCAAATGTGGCTCAGTTTTTTTTATTTTATTTTCCTTTCCATGCTATGACACTTCTCATTGTGAAATTTTGCTGGAACACTTTGCTTAAATCAATTCAGTGGCAGTGATAAGGTTCTTGATGGGGATATGACCACCTAATCTGCATGATATTATTATTATTACTAGATGATGATATTAGAAGTTTTGTTTTTATTTTTATCTTATGTGGGAAACAATATCAATGCACTAGAGATTGCTTTCCACCTGATTCCCCCTTCCTATTCCTCATGAATCCTATCAGCCAGGTGACTTCCTTATAGGTGGGATTACTTCTCAGATGTTGTACTTTTTCATAAACTTTCCTTCCAAAACAACCTTCACAGGACCAGTGCTTCCAGTCTCCAATGTAAGAAATTCTTGGACCTGAATTTTAGAGTAGCTCCATTCTCTTTTCTATGAAAGAAAAGAGTTGGTTAGGCAACTCTTCAAATCACAAGGTTTGGTTATATGTAAATTTAATGAATGTATATAGGAGTGAATGAACGAATGCATGAGTTCAAAAGCTTATTCGTGCAACTTCTAAGGATGAATGAAAGGAAGTGGGAAATGAGTAAAGACTAACCACTCTTGTGTTCTCTCCAATTACACTTCTAACATATTATAACTGGAGTACCTATGATTGAATAACTACGGTATTTTCAAGGTAACTCTTATTTGATTCAATTAGCTGCATCCATCTGATAATCCCATTTCTCTTCCTGGATGATTTAACCCAAGGACACAAATATATACTGTATATTCATCATTTGGAGAGAATGGAGTTACAGTTAACCCTTTGGGATAAGCAAAAATATCCCATTTCTACCCAAGAGTAAGAAAGGACAAGCCAAATAAATTTAAAATATAAATAGAAAAAAGGAGGAAATTACTTAAAACTATGTTTAAGGGCGTGCATAAGTGCACCATCATGCCTACCATCCCTGTCCTATTGTCTCCATTTTATTCATACCTATTTCCTGTATTCTTACTCATGTTTATCCTTATATCTATTATCTTGTAAGTGATTGACAAATCAAATAAATAAAAATAAAATAAAATAAGTATGCCAAGTGTAAATTATTATTTCATATCATTGACTATATTTCTGCATAATCTTTGTTATCCTTGCAAAACATTCTTGCTTCCACCACACCTCTATATGGATTCATAAGTTCTTTATGATTGTTGGACATACAAGTTCCATACAAGGCAAATTACAGATACTTTACCTTTTGGTTGGGTGGTGGTTGCACCATTGAGTCAGTCTTGACTCAATCAATGAATCAATCAAAGGAGCTGAAAGGGACTTTGGAGGTCTTCTAGTGCAACTCCTGTTCAAGCAGAATTTCCTATATCATTTCAGACAAGGGAATGTCCAGCCTTTTCTTAAAAACCTCCAGTGATGAATAATCTACAACTTCTGGTGGCAAGCTGTTCCACTGGTTAATTGTTCTTACTGTTGAGAAGTTTCTCCTTAATTCCAGGTTGCTTCTCTCCTTGATTAGTTTCTATTCTTTGTTTCTTGTTTTGCCTTTTGGTGCTTTGGAAAATATCTTCACCCCACTCTTCTTTGTGGCAGCCCCTCAAATACTGGAATGCTGCTATCATGTCTCTTCTAGTCCTTCTTTTCATTAGACTAGCCAAAACCAAATGCTGTTCTTCATATGTTTTAGTCTCCAGATCTTTAATCATCTTAGTTGCTCTTCTCTGGACTTTTTCCAAAGTCTCAGTATGTTGTTTGTAATGTCAATGGGTACTGCCTGGACTAATCCATTCAATTTTCTTGGCAATATTTCCTAAATACTGCCTTCTTTTTCCAAGGATTGAAGGACAATAACTGGTCCAAGATCTGGCTTGGTGCTCCAGGCAGAGCGAGAACTCTTGGGCTGCTTGTTTCTAGGCCGATTCCTTAATCACTACACCAAACAGATTCTCACCCTATCAATTAACAGTATGTTACAATAACAACCCCGTTGTATGTGTTATATGTTAAAAGTCCATCTTTTGAGGATCTCATTCGATTCTTTCAGATAGAATTATCCCAGTCTTCCTTCCTCTTGATTCATTCATATTTCCTTCCATCTGTTTTGATTCATCCCATGTTCTATCTCTTTTTTGATAAGTTTTTTTTTAACTTGAACATATCATCTTCCATTAAAGAGTGTATCATCTGGGTACAAATGTCTCTGTGCTATTACAATCAAGATTTACAATATTCATTACTTTGATAATAATTTCTAATTGTACAATATTAATAATCAGCATTATAACTCTATTCATTTCTCCCTCTTAACATATCTTCTAATGAAAATATAATATAATATTAGGTATGATTATGTTAATAATCATATATAATAATCATATTGTTTACGTCTCTATCTTAACATATTTATTTTATTTTATTTCACTATTCTCCATTTTTCTCACTTCTATTTTTATTCTCCAACCATCCATAAAATAGCTCATATAATATTCAGTTTGTTCTTTCTCCTTTGTAGAGTTAATCTGTTCATTTCTGCCCATTCTAATATTTTCCTAATCACATTTTCATCTGTAGGGATCGCATCACTTTTCTAATTTTGTGCAAATACAATTCTAGCTGCAGTTAATACATGTATAATTAAATATACATTTCCTTTGCTGCAAGTTTTGGGCAAAATCCCCAACAAAAATATTTCTGGTTTTAAAGCAATATGCTGCATTAGCATCTTTTCCAACCAAATTTCAATTTTTGTCCCATATTTTTTTTGCCTCTACATATGTCCACCACAAGCCCAAGTTCTATTTCTATGACCAATCCATCTCAGTGTGTAAAGAAGTGTGTGACTGTGGTGGAAACAAGGATCAGTTCCATAGCTTTCTTCGTGTATATCTGAATGCTTATCTATTATACTTTGTCCCAAAGGTGCTTTTCATGAGGCAACTGGACTTTCTGGTTTTTCTTTGAAGATGTTTCGCTTCTCATCCAAGAAGCTTCTTGGCTACTGTACTTTGCTTTGGAAGTCCCATACAAAAGAGATGTCTTTGAAGCACTTTTTAAAAGCAGCTCGTGGCTGCTTTAAAGCTTCACCAGGGAGGGTGCTTTTCTTATCCAATCTTGTTTCCAAATTGTATAAGTGCATTTATCTATTTTCTCTTTTGGAACTTATATTTTTTTGAGTAAAAATAAAAAGATTCCAAAGCATTTCTTTGAAATAATACTGACATCCCTATTATTTATAGTCTATGCATTGATTCCAAAGTTAACTAACCTTTCAGGAATTCACCTAAATTCCTACTATTCTTTTTAGTCTTATACTAAAATCTTGGGCGATTCCTCCTCTCCTTCTGAGTATTTTTGCAGCTTGTCCCCACAAATCTTAACCAACAGCTCATTTTGACACCCCCTCCCCAATTTTAGATTGCTTGTAGTAAGTAAAATGGATCCAGAGACTGATTTAAAAAAACAAAACAATTATATGGGTTGTACAATCTGAACATAACTTTCTTTCAGCATAGTGACAAAATTCTACCAACATGTCCTGAGCTTGGCATTTGCAGTAAATGAGATTAACCAAAATCCTCAGATCTTGCCCAATGTCAGCCTCGGGTTTCACATCTATGATAGTTACTACAATGAGAAGATGAGTTATCGGACCACATTGGACCTACTTTTCAAATTCCATAGTTTTGTCCCCAACTATGTATGCAACATCCAGAAAAATCTCATGGCCATCATTGGTGGACTTGGCTCTGATATTTCCTTCCACATGTCTGACATCTTAACCCTTTATAAAATTCCACAGGTAAGATCTTCAAGGGCATTTTTGTCTCTTCTAAGTCTATATTTTGACTCTTGGTGACTGCCTAGGTAACTCCCTACAGTTTTCTTGCCAAGATTTCAGAAGCAGTTTGCTGTTGCTTCCTTCTTATGGTTGAGAAAGAGTGACTGGTCCAAGGTCAACCAAATAGCTTCATGCCAAATGAAGGATTAGAACTCATAATCTTCTGGTTTGCAACCCAATGCCTTAATTAACTCTCACGCCACTATGAAGGATACATTGATTTGATTATGAATTAAGATGGAATAGATACCCATGCAATTTGTTCATTTTTAGTATATGGAGTTTTTAAAAAAGGAAGAAAGATTTGATTGGCAACGAATGTTTGACTCTATTGAAAATGAAGCCAAGTTTTTGTGGTTTAAAGGATTTTGACAAAAAGAGCAGTGAAATAAGGCAGAATAATGGATTTGAACAGGTTTCGTCATTGTTAGTCTTCTCATAGAAATAGTTTCATTTTCCCATAGACCAGCACTATTTAGTTTCAATGAAGAACAGACATTCAAATCATGATCTGAGTCTCCATGTTCTAAAAAGGCAGTCATAAAGACTTAGAGATGTTTCTTAAATATACCTGCCTTTCCTTTCAGCTCACATATGGTTCTTTTGCCTCTGAACAAAACAACCCAACATTGTTTCCTTCCTTTTATCGCATGGTCTCAAATGAAGCCCATCAGTATACAGGAATTGTCCAATTACTGAAGCATTTTGGATGGATCTGGATTGGACTCATTGTTTTGAGGGATGAGAGTGGTGATTATTTCTTGCAAACTTTGGAACCTTTATTTTTCCAGAATGGAATCTGTTCTGCCTTCATACTAAGAATCCCAAGCCAAGGTCGTTTGCTTTCTTTCCCTGAAATCAGTGAGTTTTCCTCAAGCATCTATAAATCTTTCATGGACTACAAAGCCAAAATATTTATCGTGTATGGAGAAACGCTTACAGTGATGTGGCTTAGTACGTTAATGTTTCAGAGTCCGTCTGGTTACTCGGACAACATATCAGTTGGGAGGTTGTGGATTGTGACTGCGCAGATTGATTTCACAGTCATGGGCCTTGTAACCAGCTGGGATTCAGAATTTTTCCAAGGCACCATTTCCTTTGAAGTCCCTTCAAATGAACCTCTAGGGTTTCAGACATACCTCCAGAAGCTTAAATGCTGCTCAACACACGATGACCATTTTCTAAAAGACTTTTGGGAGCAAGCCTTCCACTGTAAATTTTCAAATTCCAATGGGTCAGTGGGACACAATGAATTATGCACTGGGAAAGAGAAGTTGGAGATGCTTCCAGGTTCTGTTTTTGAAATGCAGATGACTGGCCACAGCTACAGCATCTTTAATGCTGTCTATCTTTTGGCACATGCTTTACATGCAATGACTTCATTTAGTTCCCACAATCAAGCATCCGTGAAAAGGAAAAGACAAGCATATCAAGATCTTCAACCTTGGCAGGTAATAAGGATCATGGTGGCTTCTCTGGTTAGGACACTGGGCTGAGGATTCACAAGCTCACATTCAAGACCAGAGTGTGTTCCTTTGTGGTGAGATGAGCTCCCATCATTCACTTCAACTTTTGCTAACCTAGCAATTCAAAAGCAAGTAATCACAATTATATAAATAGGTACCACTTCAGTAGATGCATTAACATGAAAGGAGAGGCCAACTGGGTATCCCCAAGACAACAGTAATGTCACCAGCTAATTTTTTCAACCTGGAAGCCTCTTAGATGCTTCAGACGCAAATGGGATGAGGCTAGATAATTTCTCAAAAATGAAATAACTTTATTATTAGGAACACGTTTTTGGTAAATGAAATAGACTTCAACCTTGATCTTCAACCGTGGCAGGTAATTTCTACATAATGAAATGGCTTTATTATCAGGAACTTTTTAGTAAATGAAACAGGGTTTAGAATAGAATAGAATAGAATAGAATAGAATAGAATAGAATAGAATAGAATAGAATAGAATAGAATAGAATAGAATAGAATAGAATTCTTTATTGGCCAAGTGTGGTTGTCTTTGATGCATAAGCAGTGTACATAAAGGAAAAATAAAATGCATTCATCAAGAATCATAAGATACAATACATAGTGATTGTCATGGGTTATTAATAAGCAATCAAATCATACTAGGGAACAAATAAAACAATATAAATTGTAAAGATACGAGCAATATGGTTATAGTTATAAGTTGGAGGAGACAGGTAATCGGAAGGATGAGAATAATAATAATAATACAGTCTTACTAAGTAGTTTGACAGTGTTGTGGAATTAGTTGTTTAGCAGAGTGATGACATTCAGGAAAAAACTGTCCTTGTGTCTAATTGTTCTGGTGTGCAGTGCCCTATAGTGTCGTTTTGAGGGTAGAAGTTGAAACAATTTATGTTCAGTATGTGAGGGATCTGTAAATATTTTCAAAGCCCTCTTTTTGATTCATGCAGTATACAGGTCCTCAATGGAAGGCAGGTTGGTAGCATTTTTTATTTTTTTTTGCAGTTCTAATTATCCATTGAAGTCTGTGTCTATCTTGTTTGGTTGCAGAGCCAAACCAGACAGTTATAGAGGTGCAGATGACAGACTTAATAATTCCTCTGAATTAACAGTTCTTTGGCAGCAATATATAGCAATATTGATCAACAACGAGAACTGTAGCTTGTGTCAATTTTCACATTACATGTTACATGTGATGTTTTAGATACATGTTAGCTATGTGTTACATTTAGCTATGTGTTACATGTGATTTTTGTTTTCCTTTTCCTGACAGCTTCACCGGTTCCTTCAAGTCATTTTCTTTTAACAACTCAGCTGGAGAAAGTGTGACTTTTAATGATAGATTGGAGGTTGCCACTGGCCTGGATATAATGAAGATGGTGATATTCCCAAATAACTCCTTCACTAAAATAAAAGTTGGGAGAATAGATTCCAAAGAAGAGCAAACCTTCAGCTTTTATCAAGATAAAAAGAGCTGGCACAGGCATTTCAACCAAGTGCGGTTCCTCAATTTTAATTGGCCATTCCATCATCTGCAAAAGCATTTGATGGATAAAACATTTCTTCTGGCTTAGGAACTAGCCCTCTATGGGTAGTTATATTTTGAAATGAAGAGAAGAACTCTTTTTCCACATCACAGTATAGAAGGAGAACCATGTTTATCTTAGATTAGCTAGATCGGGGTGTCAAACTGGATTTCTTCAGGGGCCAGATCAGCATTGCAATTCTCCTACATTGGCTGGGGGGGGCAGTTGTGGTGGGGACAGATGTCTCTTGCAGCACACTACTGGCCAAAACAGCATGCCGGGGGTCAACACATGACCTCATTTTCACCCCCCATGGCCTCCTGCAGCACTCTGCCAGCTGTTTTCTGGCCCATTTCCAGGCCAATTTTCAGGGCATTTTCAGGTCTTTTTTTGCCTGTTTTGGGGGCATTTTGAGCCATTTTCTCAGCTGTTTTTTGTCCCTTTTTGTCCCATTTTTGGGCCATTTTCCAGCCCATTTTCCAGCCTGTTTTGGGGCCTTTTTCAGACTGTTTTGGGGCCTTTTTCAGACTGTTTTCCAGGCCATTTTTTATGCCATTTTCAGCCCATTTTTGGCTGGCAGAATGCTGCAGGAGGCCATGGAGGGTGAAAATGAGGCACAGGCGGGCTACACACAGCCCATTTTAGCTTTCAGTGGCACCATGGGATGGTCATTTTGTATTTCCAGTCTGGCCCCGTGGGCTGGATTTAAGCACCCCATGGGCCGGATGTGATCCACAGGCCGAGAAATTGACATCCCTGAACTAGATGGTTGAAGACTCTTATATCATCTATCATTAAGCTGTCTCAGCAAACGCAATGGGTCTTTACCATATCATAAAGATTAATTGAAAAAAGTACTGCTCTGGCATATATGGAACCTACATCTGCCTAATCAATCTATCTTCCCCTTTCCCTGCCTCACCCCACTTTAAATCCTATATCAGTTTAGCCATTCTATGCATCTGATGAAGTTAGCTGTGGCTAATGAAAATGTATGGCTTTTAATGGTATTTGTAAGTTAAAATGAATGCTACTGGACTCTTTGTGGGTGCTTTTTTATTAAGTAATATTACAATTTTTGAAAACCAGTTTTTCGATCCTAAATTATTTTCACATTTATGGATAGGTTCTGCCCTTTTCTCTGTGTAGTGATCCTTGCCAGCCCGGATACCAAAAGAAAAAGAAGGAAGGGGAGAAATTCTGCTGCTATGATTGTGTTCCCTGCCCTGAAGGGAAGATTTCACATGAAATAGGTAATGTAGTACAATAAACAGAACAGAAACAAAGATGATTAGGGGACTGGAGGCTAAAACATATGAAGAACGGTTACAGGAATTGAGTTTGTCTAGTTTAATAAAAAGGAGTAGGGTGACATGAAAGTAGTGTTCCAATATCTCATGGGCTGCCACAAAGAAAAGGGAGTCAAACTATTCTCCAAAGCACCTGAAGGCAGGACAAGAAACAATGGGTGGAAACTAATCAAGGACAGAAGCAACCTAGAACTAAGGAGAAACTTCCTGGCATTTAGAACAATTAACCAGTGGAACAACTTGCCTCCAGAAGTTGTGAATGCTCCAACACTGGGAGTTTTAAAGAAGAGATTGGATAATCATTTGTTTGAAGTGGTGTAGGATTTCCTGCCTAAGCAGGACTACGTTGTACTTGAAGGACTCCAAGGTCCCTTCCAACTCTGTTATTGTGTAAATATTAACAACATGCATTCACTGCAAGCGAACATGTCTGAAATATGTTTTTGTATTAGTCAGCCAGGAAAATTTGCGAGAAGAAACTGATTCCTAGTATAATGATTTTCAGTTGGGTCATTAGTGAGAAATCAACAAAAGAAATATACTTTGTATAGGTCTATGGACAGTGTCAGTCATGGTTGTCCCAAACATGCTTATTTTCAAATGGTTCTGAAGAAGCTACTTGGATGAAAAGTGAAACATCTTCAAGGAAAAAAAAGGCCAGTTGCCTTTTGAAAAAGACATTTGGGACGCACTATATATGTGTGTGAATATATATCTATACACACAGAGAGAGGGGGTGGAGGGAGGGAGGGAGGGAGGGAGAGAAAAATACACACATTGATATATATGTGGCTTCATGAAAAGCAGCAGCCTTATTATTAACAAGACCTTGGGAGATCCTTCCCATAATAACATTAGTTGCATAGATATATTTCCACCATGTTATTTTCTCTTAAGTTAAGAACACTTATTGAAAATACAAAAAAAGAATAAATCATAAGCAAACAAAATTAAAGGCAGAACTGGAAAAGAAATCTAAATAATCTAATATTATTAGATAATAATCTAATAATATTATTAGATTATTATCTAATAATAATATTAGATAATAATCTAATATTATTATGAAATCTAATAATCTGATATAAATTTATTTCATATCAATACTATTCATGATATTTTTCTGTGCATTTTTATTGACAAAGCATCTTTGCATCCACCATGCACTACTTCATTCACTGTTTTATCTCCTTGAGAATCTCATACCAACAATCTCCCCCTTCTTCATGGTTCCTTCCTATATTTGTTCTGTGATTTGAACCCTTCTCTATGATCAAAACATACCAATGTACTTCTTATCTACAGCTCACTCACTTTCATATTCAGTCCAGATTAATTCAATATTTCCTTTCATGTTTATCCCACATTCTTCTCATTGAAACTCATTCCCAATGAATGCTGCTTCCTTTTACATTTCTTCTGACCTGACCAACACTCATTTAAATGGAACAAACTGGACCAAAGCATACACTCACCCCATAGCCATTTCTTTGTTCTTTGGACAAACCTTCTTTTCAATAGGTAACATCGTAGCTTGGGTAATGAAACATCTTCAAGAAAACAACCAAACTCAGAGAACAACAAAAACCTCCTTAAACCTTCTTTTCAGAGGAAGAATATACTCTATAAACTTTAAAGGCACCAAATAAGAGTTAATCCTATACTTGCTAAGCGTTTGGTTAAATACCAACAGCATACAACATAAAGACATAGGATAACACATCAATGTTCAACGGGGAGGGATTAGGTTCAATAGAATATGGAAATGTCTCTTGGACCACACATGGTCAATGTTATAATTTCTTTTTTTCAATGTCCAGATATGGTTGACTGTTCCCCATGCCCAGAAGATCAATATCCAAGCAAGAAGCAAGATCAATGTGTTCTCAAGACTTTAAATTTTCTGTCTCATAAAGAGCCATTAGGGATGAGTTTAGCCTTGGTTGGGAATAGCCTATTTATAACTACAGCCTTTGTCCTTAAAACTTTTGTTAAGCACCAAGACACTCCAATCGTCAAAGCCAATAACCGGGAATTGACATTTACACTCCTTCTATCCCTTCTCCTTTGCTTTCTTTCACCTTTACTGTTTTTTGGGCAGCCTAACAAGTCCACTTGCTTTCTTTGCCAAACTGCTTTTGGCATTGTTTTTGCGGTGGCCGTTTCTTGTGTATTAGCTAAAACTATCACCGTAGTTGTAGCTTTCATGGCCACCAAACCAGGGTCCAACATGAGGAAATGGTTGGGAGAAAATTGGCCAGTTCCATTGTTATTTCCTGCACCCTTGTTCAAGCAAGTATTTGTTCTTGGTGGATGGCAATCTCTCCTCCTTCCCAAATTTGGATATGCATTCTCTCACTAGTGAAATCATAGCAGAATGTAATGTGGGATCTTCTGTCATGTTCTATCTTGTCCTGGGCTACTTAGGATTTCTAGCCATCATTAGTTTTATGGTGGCTTTTTTTGCCAGAAAGTTGCCAGATGCTTTCAATGAAGCCAAGTTTATCACCTTCAGCATGCTGATGTTTTGTAGTGTTTGGTTGACTTTTGTCCCTACCTATCTGAGCACAAAGGGGAAGTATATGGTGGCTGTGGAGATCTTCTCCATCCTAGCATCCAGTGGTGGATTGCTATCTTGTATCTTTTTCCCCAAATGCTACATTATTCTGTTGAGACCTAAATTAAACAACAAGCAGCAGTTAAGAAAAAGCAATTAAGCAAAGTTTATGTGTTCATTGTGTGGTATGTATATATGTATGTATATATGTTTGTGTCTGTGTATGCATGTATTTAATTAGTAACTTAATACAACAGCTTATATGTTGCTCAAACCTACAGACTCTACATATTTGTGTTGAAATGTTTAAGAGACCTAGGGAACACATTGGAAAGAATGGGACTGTTACAGAAAAGAAATCCTTAATCCAGGGGATGAGGGAGTTTTAGAAAGACACTCAGTCAAACTTCATCTAAACTGTGCTGGAGAACTGCTTTAGTAGACTTTGAAAATTCTGATTTTATATACCATCATCAGGCTTCTGTATTGTGTTCATCTGTGAGACGAACACAATACAGAAGCCTGATGATGG
This sequence comes from Notechis scutatus, assembly GCF_049901735.1. Lineage (NCBI taxonomy): Eukaryota > Metazoa > Chordata > Lepidosauria > Squamata > Elapidae > Notechis > Notechis scutatus. The sequence goes on from NC_142025.1 coordinate 115,833,038, forward strand.
CAGATGAGATTCTGACGAAACATTGCTACAACTTTAAAAGCACAACTATAATGACGTGGGAAAATACCAGAACAAAGCTGAATACCATACTATCCATATCCATATCCATATCCGTATCCGTATCCGTATCCGTATCCATATCTATCTATCTATCTATCTATCTATCTATCTATCTATCTATCTATCTATCTATCTATCTATCTATCATCAGTGACTATAATATATGTACGTTTTTATGTTGGTGTGTGTGTATAATATGAATGGCTGTTGGTTCCTAATTTCCTAAAAAGTTGTATTTTCAAAACTGGAAGAAGTACCTCTCCATATTGAATTAGGAAATATTCCTCAACAATTGCTACCTCTCTGGAGCGGAAAAAATATATACATTCTTTTCCTGAATGTTTTAATCCCTACTTCTGGATGCTTTAATTTTTATGAGTATTTATTCATTTTTGCTCATTATGTGCTACATTAGAGAACAAACTGGCAAAAAATAAAGCAGTTTAGCTAACCCTGCCTTCTAACTTCCTGTCTCCAGTAAGGCAGCAGGGCTTCTCTAATCTTAGGCTTCCTCTTTAATAAAATATAGTGAGCCATTTCAACATAATTACTCTAGTTATTTCAAGTCACCTTATAAATCCTCATCCTCTTGTCCTTCTGAATTCTTTTTTTAAAAATAGCTAATTGTATTTCCAATCCAGTTAAAACTTCTACCCACAAATATATTTCGAGTGTGAACAGAAGTGTCCCAATGCCATCTTATTAGGTCTAGAGTGACAATGTCGATGATGACATCACAAATGTCTGCAACATCCTCAGTGACTATCAAGCATCAACCATCTCCAATGATAAAATACTCAACATTTCCCGCAATGGCCTAGAGTTCAAAAACAGTGACAGCTCAATAGCCCCTTGCTTCTACAGAGTCATTTGCAAAAATGAATCAAGCAAATAAAAATTCATTTACACTATAAATTCACTTGCCAAGAGCAGCACCAACCATAAGAATCTCAGTTCTCACCGTGATCTAACGTTACAGCAACATGTACGATCCCGTGAACTATACTCTGAGCTCAAAAGACTCCATGAACAAGGAAATAACCTGTACATTGACTACCACACAAAATGTATCAAAAGCAAGAACTTCAACTTACACCTCAATAACCATCACCCCGACATCCAACATTAGGCATGCCCCTTACTTTCTCCAGACCCACTACTACATATCTAAAATGCAAACTACTCAACTCAAGAAGCCTCACAAACAAAATACTTGAATTCCTCATCTTATTAGGCATGACCACATTCAACATTATATTTGTTTATGAGATGTGGTTAAATGCATCTTTTCCAGATCCTATTACTACAGTTAGAGAATATCATATTTATCAGTCATATCACAAAATTTGTATAGGCGGTGGAGTTGCTATCTTCTACAAAAAATCCCTAAATATAAAAAAGATACAAATTACACAGGAACTTGCTCTTCCAGAGACCATCATCTGTGAACTGTCCTCAAATATGACAATCCGCTTACTATGCTACAGAACTCCTGCTTATGACACAGTTCATGCAAACAAGCTAACTTCACTGTTAACGTGAGCTGCCTCTTGCCCTCACCCTCTTATTTTCCTCTTATAAATTGGACATATATCTACCTCTTATAAATTGGACAATAAATGAATGTACATCCAAACCCATACATGGAACCCTGTACAATGCTGTTACTACACTGGGACTGGATCAAATAGCAACTAACAACACTAGACTCAATAACTGCCTCGACCTTATCTTCTGCAACAGCTCAAACTCAACATATGGCCTACAAATACAAGAACCCTTTTCAAACAGTGATCACAGTATGATCAAATTTTGTTTCAATTTACGCCCTCACAAAGAGTATCAAAATGATGTATCCCCAAAATACAACTTCAAAAAAGCCTATGATCTCATAGATGCCAACCTATCATCTCTTGATTGGCACATTCTGTTCTCTAGTGATAATACTACAGAAGACCATTAGAATGCGTTCTTGTTTGAAATTGAAAGAGTCAATAACTCTATGTACCATTAGTAACTCCCAAAAACAAAAAAACAAAAATCCAAATTATCCATAACAATAAGGAAACTTCAATTAAAAAAAGAAAAGATTGCTGTGGCATAAAAAAAATCTAGCTATGTAGCAAACTTTAAAAACCAATACAACACTTTATGCTGACAGATAATGGCAGAATTAACAAATTACCACTACAAGCAAAAGGAAAACCTCCTATGTACAAAATCCACCCATGCCTTCTACAATTTTGTAACACCAAACTTAAAGACTCAAGAACCATTCCACCCCTAAAAGGACCAAATGGGAAAGACAGTAGCAATGAAGCCATTAAGGCCAACCTCTTCAACACATTATTCAGTTCAGTCTTTGTAAACAGCAATGGCTCATGCCCCACATTTCTGTGTCATACCACAACTAACTGTACTGATTTACTACATATTGACTTTACAGAAAATAACATAGAAAAGGCACTACATAACCTAAAACCATCCCTATCTATTGGCCCCAATGGATTATGTGCATACTTCTTTAAAAGCTCTCCTCTGCCATAGCAAAACCCCTAAGCATTACATATGAGATATCATTCAGAACCAGCTCCTTACCAAACCTATGGTCCTTAGCTACGGTCATCCCTATCTTCAGAAAAGGTGACCCCGGCCTGACTATAGACTAATCTCACTGTGTTGTGTCATATGCAAAGTCATGGAATCAATCATTAATTATTTCATCCCCCTCCACTTGGAGTCAAACAACCTACTCCCCAAAAACCAATTTGATTTCAGGAAAAAAATATCCTGCAATCTACAACTCCTACACTGCAAAAACATAGGGATTACTCTACTTGACCAGGGTACAGCTATAGACACAATTTACATAAACTTCTGCAAAGCCTTTGATTCAGTCGTACATGACAAATTACTATTAAAACTAAACTCTTATGACATTTCCAGATCCTTTCATAAGTGGATTACTGCATTCCTGTCAAACAGGCAACCGATAGTAAAAATAGGGAGCACTATATCAAACCCTGCTCCAATTAACAGCTGTGTCCCCCAAGGCAGCATTCTAGAACCCACACTCTTTATACTCCATATAAATGACATTTGCAATCACCTTATAAGCAACTGCATCCTCTTTGCGGATGACGTAAAATTAGATCATACAAAACTTTTGTTAGACCAATATTCAAATACAGGTCATCAGTCTGGAATCTGCACTGTATATCAGACATTAATGCAATGGAGCAAGTCCAGAAGTATTTCACAAGAAGAGTACTACACTCCTCTGCTCATAACAAAATACCCTATATCACCAGGCTTGAAATTTTTGCTTGGACAACCTTGAACAATGCCCCTACGGTTGAACTTAAGCATAGTACACAAAATTATCTGCTACAATGTTCTACCAGTCAATTACTACTTCAGCTTCAACCACAATAATACAAGAGCACACAACAGATATAAACTCAATGTAAACAGCTCCAAACTTAATTGGAGAAAGTACGACTTCAGCAACAGAGTGGTCAATGCCTGGAATGTACTACCTGACTGTTGTTACATCCTCTAATCACCATTCCTTTAACCTCAAACTATCCACTATTGACCTCACCCCATTCTTAAGAGGTCTTTAAGGGGTGTGCATAAGTGCACAATTGGGCCTACAGTTCCTGTCCTATTGTTCTCATTTATTTGTACCGATTTAATGTATTTTTACTCATGTTTATACTTATACCTATTATCTTGTAAGCGGTTGACAAATTAAATAAATAAATAAATGTGGCTATTCTATTCTGTCTCAGTATTTTTCCATAAGAGAAATCCTGCTTAGCACGTATACCTCTCAGAGCAAAGTTCACTAAACTGACAGGAAAATAACTGACAGGAAGAAGCTAAATTGATAAGATTAACACAGAGGTCTGTGTCAGATAAAGTAAAGACATATTTCACAAAAGCCTGTGAAAGGATGTATATTCAATTTCACAAAAGTCTGTCAGATAAGATGTGTATTCTGTAAAGACATGTTTACCGGAAAACTATTAATCAATAAGTAAGTTACTTGTATCACGGAAGCCTGTTTTCAAAAGATAAAGTTTGTAACTTCTTTGTCTTTCTGTAAACCCCCCTCACCCCCCTCTTTGAATCAGCACAATAAAAGAGCACAGCGTAGAGCAAGCTAGCAGCCTGAAAATCCCATCTGTCTCAGGCTCAAATGGGCAATTCCATCTGCCCAAGGCAATGCGCTGTCTCACCTAAAGAAATCTTCGTCTTGTGTTCTTTTTTCTTTTAGCTTTGCAATCACTCTTGCGAGAGTTCCTCAATCACCCTGGCTAGGGTTACGCTGCTCAAACTCACCCTGGATAGGGTCCTGCTTTTGCCAAACTTCGCCCTTGCGAGGGCTTCTCTGTATCTCACCCTTGCGAGGGTCCCTTTCTGAGAGGAATTCAGCAATCAACCTGAAGATCTAAACAACAGACCGGTCGCTCAACGCGACAGATGGGGGCTCGTCCGGGATTCCTTGATTTGTCTGGGATCTCTTCGATCTTCAGGTTCCAAGGTGTGACTTCTGTCTAGAGGTGCATCTCCTTCACTCCCATTGCTATGCACCTGGCATAGGTTTCGTACGAACGTAAGTAATGGGCTCCTCACTTTCTCAAGTTTCGTCAGGGCACAGGGACGAACTTTATAGTCTAGTGAAGAAGGCTAATTCCTTTCAGAAAATTAATGGTACAACTGTGTACCCAATTTCGAAGAAATCTTTAAATAAATTTATAATTTATATTGAGGCACACTGTCCAGCCTATCCATCTGCTGGAACTCTTAGCCATTCTCAATGGGAAAAATTAGGAAAATATTTACATGAAGTTCCCAGAGCTCCCATGGATATACTTATCTCTTGGAGAGCAATAATGGCTGTTATAACAATTGTTTATCCATCTTCTAGTCTTCCTGAAAAATCTTTTTCTCCTGTTTCCTCTGATTCCCCTTCTTCTAATTTAAAAAATTCCAAGCCTCTTGCAGCTCATTTTGATACAAATTCTTCCTTATCTCCTTATCCAGACATTTCTTCCCCTCCTCCTCCTCCTTTCTACAACCCACCTCACATTCCTGATGTTAACCCTATCAACTCCACTGATTCTCCTGCCTCCTTGCCTGTTTGTAATACCTTTCAGAAGGCACTGATTAAAGGATTCTTTTCTCTGACATCTTCTCAACTTGCTGCTTGGCACAATGACTATCGCTTAGCAGTTCAATTTGTTGCAACAGCTGGCTTTCCTCAAGCTGTTACCCTGGACCATCTTCTTTGTCAGGGAGCCATCCCGTACTCCACAGGATGAGATTCAGATGGGGACAAGGGGTTATCCCATCATGAGAAAGGTCCTTCTCAACCTTCTTTGTCTTTTAACAAAATTCTTCAAGGACCCCACAGATTTTCATTCTTATTCTCAGTGTGTTCCATCTTAGAACAAATCATTTAACTGTCTTTTATAACTTCTCTGTTGTGTCTGTTCAACCTGTGGGGCCGGGATCTTATGTCTCAACTTAACACAAAACTCATTATTGATTAATGGAATCTTTTGCAAAAACTCTACCATGTGTCAATACTATGTAAATAATGTCTTGCTACTCTATTGTTCTGCTTTTCCACAATTTCTGATGTACTTGAGAAGACAAGAGTGGGAAGCTAAGATTGTTTATTGCATGTAGATTTGATGATAAAGATGAAGGAAGGAAATGGAAGTAGGAAGGAGAGAGATGGTTTGTGGATGTGTTTTTTGGAGGAAGGAAAGAGGCTTTGACAAATTGAGAAGGATGTGTATGTCTGTGAATGCAATGAGGGAATTCTGGATGTTTGTTTGAAAGTAAACAAGAAAGTAGCAAAGAAAAAAGAAATGAGAGGGCGACCCCTAGTGGGCTGCTCTTTTCAGAGAAAATAGATGGATTCCAACAAAAAAAATATCAGAGAAAGGGAGGGGTAAAACCAGCCCATCACTTTTCTGAGTAAAACTCTCTGTCTCTGTTTTCTCAACCCACCTTGGTTGAACTTCAGCAATTCTCTTGCTATTCTTTCCACTCATCAACTACTGACTGCAATAATTGTTCAAATATCAAATGCAAAAAATCTTCATATCTTGGAATGGTTACACCTACCACACACTCCAAAAACATCTATTTTTACTAGAGCAGCACAAATGGCTTCTCTTATAGAAAAAAGGGCGTAAGAGAACCAAAGCTCTAATGGGAATGGATATTTTTACATTGTATATTCCTTTTAAGATTACTCAATGGGAACCTCTTTTTCAGACTTCCACAACACTGCAGGATGTGTTGGAAGATTGGTGTGGCCAAGTGTCGTGCCACCTTCCCTCTGATTCACGATTGCAGGTGTTGAGGACAGTTCCTTTTGTTTTACAATCACCTTTTGTCCAACAGCCATTGAAGGAAGGCTTAACTGTCTTTACTGATGGTTCAAAAAATATTGGAGCATGTACATGGTATGAAAATGCTCAATGGCATAAACGCTTAACTACTTCACAATCATCAGCACAACAAGCTGAATTAGCTGCTTTTCTATTGGCGTTGTCTCTTTTTTCACAACAATCTTTAAATGTAATATCTGATAGTATGTATGTTACTCAGATGGTTGCTCATATTTTTGATGCATATATTTCTCCTGTTACACCTCCCTCTTTAATGAAACTTTTTTTACAGCTTCAGACATTGCTGAAAAAGCGAGGGAAACCTTTATTTGTAGCCCATATCAGAAGTCATCAGCAATTGCCTGGATTCCTAGCAGAAGGCAATCATATGGCAGACGAGGCTTGTAAAATTATGGCCTCCTCTCCCCTTCTCCAACAGCTTTCACCTGGGGAGAGTCATGATTATTTTCATCAAAACAGGAAAGCCCTAGTGAGACAATTTGGAATTACATATCAAGAAGCCACAGCAATAATTCAACAATGTCCAACATGTAGCTTGCAGGCCAAAGGTATCCCTGAAGGCGTTAATCCTAGGGGTACTCAAGCCTGTGATACATGGCAAATGGATGTAACTCATTATCCTCCCTTTGCTCCCTGGAAATACATTCATGTATCAGTAGATACATATTCAAGGTTTATTATAGCAACATTGCAAAGAGGAGAGGCTACAAAAAATGTTATTAATCACTGTATTAGGTCATTCGTAACGTTGGGATGTCCAAAAATTCTCAAAACAGATAATGGTCCTGCTTATGTCAGTTCTCCCTTTGCTGAGTTTAGTCATAAGTGGGCCATCACTCATAAGTTTGGCTTACCCTTCAACAGCCAAGGTCAAGCGATTGTAGAGAGATCGCATTTAACTTTAAAACAAGCCCTTGATAGGCATCTGGGGAAAAAAAGGCTCAGGCCCCCCAAACCTCCCAACGTTGCAAAATATCTTAAATGTTTGTCTGTACACTCTTAACTTTCTCAATCTTACTGGCTCTCCTCCCTCCACAGCGGCTTCTCGCCACTTCACTAAGCCAGTAGTTCCCTCTTCCGTCCTCTTGTTTATTTCAGACAGCTTCCAGATCCTGCGTGGAAAGGTCCTGCACAGCTCATCACCTGGGGAAAAGGTTACGCAGCTGTCCAACTTCCTGATCGAGTGCTTTGGGTTCCTGCTCGCTGTGTCAGACCTTACCATGGCAAACCTGACTCTAACTTTAATCTTTCTTCTGATATCAATACTTCCTGTCTTTTCTCAATTTAAGGCATCTCCTGATGCTATTTTTGCTTTCCTTACTGACACTGTTACTTTTATTTTTAAAGATAATCTTCTTTCTGCATGTAATTATGTTTTCCAACACAATGGTAGTTTTCTTTCTCCTACTTCTGACATAACTATTTACTATTACTATTCTCCTTGTTTAATATTTTTAACTATACATGTTACTCAACTTACTATAGGTTCTTATTCTTGCTTAGGATTTTTTCACAATCACACTTATTTCAATCACACTGTTCTATTGCTTTCAACTTCTTCAGTGGCATCTACTCCACTATCTTCTGTTTTACTTACATTGCCATCTCAAGCTAATTCTGAGAAAACTTTTCCTGGAGATAAACTACGCTGGCATCTTCGTTGCTGCTTTCCACCCTGTGATGTCACCAAATGCATATTGCATCATTCATCTTCCTGGGTTCCTGATCGCTACAAACCACCTGTCATGCGAAGACGTCACCTCATCCCTGATGACATCCATCGCAAGATTACAGCTCTCATTCGAGCTCGCCATCTTGGGTATCCTGCCTTCATCGCTGACAACTCCATCTCTAAGCAGTCTGCATCTCATGCTGTTCCAAGATTTGGCTATCATCGCACTCCTCGAAGTATGCAATCATCTTCTACAAATGAACATCAACCTCAAACTTACACCTGGACTATCCTTGATTTTCAAGGAAAAATTTTAAACATCACCACTAACTATATTCATATTACTCGTGCTCAAGCACATCTTCCCTGCTCTCAATGGCCTTGTTGTGGACAGAGAATAAATCCACTCAGAATCACTTTTACTGCAAAAGGAAAGACACTTACAAGAAAACAATGGATGGTTGGGTTCACTTGGGGAGGACGTCAGTGGGATGGTCAAGGAGATGAAGGGAATATTTTTACAATTCGTCTTTCTATATCAATGTCTCATTATGATGTTGGTCCCAATCCTAATTTGAAATCAACCTTTCTACAAAAACACAATATTCAGGTCAATTCTTCTTACACATTGCTAGCAACTACACTTAATGATTCATCTAAAACTGATAGTTTGAAAACACTTGACAATGAAGTTAGCTTTCTCACATCTGTAATTGAATCAAAAGACCTTGTCAAAAAACCTTTGCTGGAATGGTACTCTGACCAAGAGTCAGAGGAAGAAATAGACACTAATAACTCCTTTACTCCCAAAGAAGTTTTGTTAACTCTGCCAAGTCATGATTTGGGGGATGAGGACTTTTCCTCGTATGAGTTGGTTCTGCAAGGCACCAACAAACTGAAGGGTTTGTTGTCACCTTGTGGGACTACTCGGGAGGAGAAAGGACTCTACCTAGAATCATGAGCACAAAAAAAATAAAGAAAAGGAGGAATTGTGGCTATTCTATTCTGTCTCAGTATTTTTCCATAAGAGAAATCCTGCTTAGCACGTATACCTCTCAGAGCAAAGTTCACTAAACTGACAGGAAAATAACTGACAGGAAGAAGCTAAATTGATAAGATTAACACAGAGGTCTGTGTCAGATAAAGTAAAGACATATTTTACAAAAGCCTGTGAAAGGATGTATATTCAATTTCACAAAAGTCTGTCAGATAAGATGTGTATTCTGTAAAGACATGTTTACCGGAAAACTATTAATCAATAAGTTCGTTACTTGTATCACGGAAGCCTGTTTTCAAAAGATAAAGTTTGTAACTTCTTTGTCTTTCTGTAAACCCCCCTCACCCCTCTCTTTGAATCAGCACAATAAAAGAGCACAGCGTAGAGCAAGCTAGCAGCCTGAAAATCCCATCTGTCTCAGGCTCAAATGGGCAATTCCATCTGCCCAAGGCAATGCGCTGTCTCACCTAAAGAAATCTTCGTCTTGTGTTCTTTTTTCTTTTAGCTTTGCAATCACTCTTGCGAGAGTTCCTCAATCACCCTGGCTAGGGTTACGCTGCTCAAACTCACCCTGGATAGGGTCCTGCTTTTGCCAAACTTCGCCCTTGCTAGGGCTTCTCTGTATCTCACCCTTGTGAGGGTCCCTTTCTGAGAGGAATTCAGCAATCAACCTGAAGATCTAAACAACAGACCGGTCGCTCAACGCAACAAATAAATAAATGAAAATTAAGAAATATTACGGTATCCCCTACCAGTTACAGTTCACCATAAGATCACATATTTTATCAGAAAGTTAGGAACTGACTATTATAACTATGTCATCATCATCAGGATTGTCCCCAAATTTCTTCAATGGTTTTGATTAGACATTCACCCACAGTGTATTGCAGATGATGTTAATGGCAACTTGTAACAGCCAATGGATCTTTTTGAGGAGAAACCATCTAGCCTAATGACCCTACATTTCCCTTACTGCTGCAGATCTTTTTATAGGGCGAAATTTTGCTCATATCATGGTAACTGCTTCTTCCAACCTTTTTGTTGTTGGGACAAATAAAAACCAGGAAGGATTGTGATCCTTTAAACTTGGCTTCAGGCCACAAAATGTATTCAGTGCGACAGAGATAGTTTAGTGGATTTGCCACCCACCAAGAAATTAGTCTTATTAGAGATCATTAGGCAGGGTGGCCTTAAGGTGGAGCTCTCACCTCACCATCAAGAGGCTGTGAGATTGATCGTTGGTAGAGGCAGTGTTGTGGCCTGTTGGCCACTGACCCTCCAGCAACTGAATCAGATGAGGAGGAGGCATGGGAGTCAGGGTCAGCATTAAGGCAACCTTAGAGCTCTGAGGGAAGTGGCGGGATTCAAAATTTTTTACTACCGGTTCTGTGGGCATGGCTTGGTAGGCATGACTTGGTTGGTGTGACTTGGTGGGCATGGCAGGGGAAGGATACTGTAAAATCCCCATTCCCTCCAGACTCCTGGGGGAAGGTTACTGCAAAATCCCATTCCCTCCCCACATGACTAACCTGCTTTCCAGCTCTGTTCTTTTGTGTAGGGCAACAAAAGAAGATCCAGCCAATCAGCTGGGACTTGGGAGGAGAAAATAGATAGGGTGGGGCCAGTCAGTGGTGGTATTTGCTGGTTCTCTGAACTGCTCAAAATGTCTGCTACCGGTTCTCCAGAACTGATCAGAACCTGCTAAATGCCACCTCTGTCTGAGAGGGAAGATAGAATAGAATGGGAGAGAGAGAGAGAGAGAGAGAGGTGGAGCCTGGGCCACCTTTCAGTCCTCAGATGGAGAGTTAACATTGCCCAGGTCTGATGGTGGCTGATGAAAAAATGGAGGAACAGCTGGGTCCAGTGCCTGACACGTGGATGCTCAGAAGGCAAAAGAAAGGAGATCAGTGGAAATCTAATGGCCGATCCTTGAGATGGAAGAGCCACCGATGCTAGCAAAGCCCCACTTTAGCTCTGGGGATAAAAGGCAGAGACAGAGATGAATAGATGTGGCAGACAACTATTCATCTCCCTGCCATACAAACTTATTAGCCTGCTTTGATAGAGAAACTTTTTTGCCAGGGCGTCTAGAACTCCTAATAAAGGAATCATTGATTTAAATACAGAGGGTTTGTGATGTTTGGAGAGCTAGGTCAGAACATATAGATATTTCTCTCCCTTTCTCTGGGAGCAAAGAGAAAATATCTGCACTGAGCTCTCCATAGGCATACGGAAGAGCATCTGGCCAGTAAATGCTGAGCTCCATTAAGTCACCTTGACTCCATCTCAAGGGATTACAAGGTTGTGAAAAAGAAAAAAAGGAGACACCAGAATAGAAGAAAAGGAACTGGCTAAGACAGCAAAATACAAACACCTGCAAATAGAAATAGAATATCTGAGACAAAAGAAATCAAAGATACCAACAACAACAACAACAACAATCATAATAGTAACGATAATAACAATAATAACAGTAGGTGCTTTGGGTGCAATCCCAAAATATCTGAAAAATCACTTAAACACCAATGGCATTGACTAATTCACACCAGTCAATTGCAAAAGATAATTTTATTCAGAAAGGCTTACAATCTGCAATGATAAAAACCATCAAACATCCACATCTGCCATTCCTAGGCCCTTGGGAAAGATTTGATATGAGGGGAAAATTGCCAAGCCAGTTTGAACATCTAACCATGTGACAAACTATCATCATCATCATCATCATCATCATCATCATCATCATCATCATCATCATCATCATCATCCCCCTTCAACTTTTGGCAAAAATCAAACTACATGGTTTCTGTAAACAGCAAATGGTCCTTTAATCTCTTTTGTCAGCCTTTTTGCTTAGCAAGACAGATCATATAGGGAACTATTTTGATTTTGTGAATTGCTCCCTGTGGTTGAGGTCAGGCCACAAAACAATGATGTAGCACTTTGGCAGGAATATGCATCCCAGTAATGCAGCACTGGAGGACAAGATGGAGAAGACCTCCACAGCTACCATGGCTTTTCCTTTAGTACTCAGATATTTATTAGGTCAGACATTATTTAGTGGGTTTACGATTAGACAGTGATTACAAGTTATCATGATGACATCATAAGATAGGGAATTCCAGGAATAAATGCTTTCAAAAATGCTAAATATATCCTTACATTTTTTTCCCCAAGTGAACAATCTTAGGAAAAAGAATAGTAAAGGCAAATGAGGTTAAACATGTGAAAAATAAATAATTAGACAAGAGATTTTAGAAGATCTATCACTCAATGGATATATGATTTGGGGTTATATTCAGAAAGTCTACCTGTTAGAATCTTACAGGCAAACTTTGATTCTTGAACAACAGACTGTTATCCATAAATACAGAGGTGTATAATCAGCCTGAAGAACTTTTGAAACCATTAATTATATGCATCCAATCGAGCATTACAATTTGCTTAAATCTTTAATAATAATAAAAAATCTTTAATAAAAATAAGTTGATGGATTGCCTCACCTACCATTTTGATTTGAAATCTTCCCTTCTGGACATAGAGCACAGTTGTAGCAACAGAATTGTTCTCCTTCCATCCATTTTTTCCAATATCCAGGGGAGCTATGGTCATTACACAGAGAAATTGGAAGTACCTGGTCACAAACATGAAAGGTTTTTGCAAAAGAGTTTCTAATTCTTCTTCAATGTGGCAGGAAGCAATCTTGGACTTCTCAAAGGGCTACTGAATTTTTTAAACTGGATTTATAAATGTATATAGATTCAACATCTTTTCAATTAATAATCAGAACACACATATGAAATTTTTTCTCATTGTGATGTCAATTTTGTATATATGGAGATGTGATAACCAAGAGTATAGCATAAATATAACAAAATCCAAAACGTAACTAAAAGTCCTTTAATGCCTTCAACTTGGCTTCACTGTTAAATTGTTCAAAGTGGAGGAGTAAACTATTTTCAAAATAACATCTCAAAGGCAAGAAACACAGTTCACAGTCAAAGAGCCGATAAGGAAGCAAAAGCCAAAAACAAACCACATTGAATAAAGTTCCTTGACAGACTAGGATAGATAATTGCCAGCTTCAGGAAGATAACCAGGGACAGTCCGTTGGAAGAACGCCAACCAAAATAAACCTTCTTTAGAACTAAAACATTAATTTGCCTCCATCGTCTGTTACCACACAGGTCCATACTTTTATGCAAATCTCCCACCTGTAACCCATGAAGAGGGGCATGGCCCTCTCCTCCTGAGTAGACCACATTTTACCCTGATCCTCTCCTCCCTGCATGCCCTAGGATGGATAGGGGATGGACCTGGGTCCTCCTCTGATTGCTCAACCAGTCTCTGCCCTTCCCCAGCCTCCTCCACCATATCTGGAGCCACACTTCCACTCCTTGTTAGCTCTTCCTCCTCTTCCTCAGAGTCAGTCTCCACCAGGGGCATGACAGGAATGTTATGCCTTTCTTCTTTCAAAACCACAGAAATTACATTTATAAATTGTATGGACTATATATAATATGGTTCTACAGACAAAGGTATCTTCATGGCATCATAATGGATCACAATATAGCCCATTAAATGTGTCCATACCTGGTTAAAAGCAGGGTGCCAGACAATCATATTTTAATTGATAAATAATTCTTTCCCATTGGAGAACTGGGGTCTATCTTTCCAACTCTAACTTTCTGATAGGATCTGTTAGGAAATGTGATCATGTTGGTGATGTCGATTCCACCTTTTGCTTCCCCTTTCTCATTTAGGAGCACTGTCTCCCCAGCTGAATTGTTAAAAGAAATGTCTTGAAGAAATGGATGGAGCAACTTCAAAGAGAATGAAAGAGAGAGGGAGTTGGAAGGATTATTATTGGAATAATAATATTCAAATATTATTTACTCATTCTTCCCATTCCTGCAATAATGCTCAAAACTATACTGAGAAAATTGATAATCTATATTGCATGGAACTGAATAGATCTTCTCTATTAATGATTTTAAGGAAATATAGGGAAAAATTCATTCAACGAAAGCAAAATAAAGCAATCTATTTTAAATATGATTTAAACTCACTATTTAAACAATGAATCAAACCTACACCACCCATGATCTTGTTCTTCACATATCCTTCTTCATTGGTACAAAGCTATTTGAAACCTAGAGTAGGATATGAGAAATTTTCTTTAAGCAGCTTTTAGATTTGGAGATTTAAGAGGTCTTTGATAGACTTGTATGGGGCAAAAGTATTCTGTCCCCTGTCATCCAACCACCCATCTGTGTGTCTGTCTGTCTATCTATCTATCTATCTATCTATCTATCTATCTATCTATCTATCTATCTCAATTTAATCTGGTCTGATATTCATTAGAATAGAGCAGGAAGGGACTTTAGAGGTCTTCTTGCACCAGCCCTCTGCTCAAGCAGGAGACCCTATACCATTTCAGACAAGTGACTGTCCAGTCTCTTCCTAAAACCTCCAGTGATGAAGCATCCACAACTTCTGGTGGCAAGCTGTTCCACTGGCTAATTTGCCTCACTGTTAGGAAGTTTCCTATTAATTCCAGGTTTCTTACCCAGATCCAATCTAATCTAATCTAGATTAATATTTTCTGATACATAAATAAGAATTTTAATAGTATTGTTATGGAGAATGTTGTTCAAAAAGTAGATTTTTGTTTAAATCATAACTGAAATTAAGAGTTAAACAAAATTTGAGTAAGATGTACAACTTAGGTGTAGCATGTAAGCATCACCTGCCAAGGTTGCAGAGTTTGAAACTCAAACCTTTGACTTTCTCTGTGTTGGGCCCTTGATCTCACTGCCTCATGAAAAGAATGTGCCACTGCATAAACTGCATTGTAGATAGTGTAGTTTTGACTACTCATCTGCAACTCAAACAGAGGTTCAGGCAGAGTCTCCAAATTCTCTTCTCCACTACAAATTTCATTGATCATTGAGGGTGATTCTTCATTTGAAAATGAGCAGTCAAACAATTGCTCCCAAACCTCTTGGATAAATACATCTTTGTGGGTTGAAGGTTTGATGACTTGAAGAAATTCTTTGAAGCCTTGAACTTCTCTTGAGTGCAATGTAAAGGAAAGAGCCCCATGGAACAATTGGAGATCCCAAGCCCTTTGAAGTCATGTCAATATGAAATCAATTGGGAACATCAGGATCCAAACTTTTCTAAGTAATGCAATCTTTATATTTTCATAATCACACATAAAGCAACATTTCTCAGCCACAGAATCATGAATAATTCACCATAGACAAGAAAAACTTTGGCTTTCTGATCTATCAGTTTCTTAAAAATAGTTGAAATTAGATCAATGAATTCTGATAGATCTCCAAATGGGGTATGTTCTAGAAATTTTTGTGTGAAGGTTAAACAGATCCCATTTTGGGAAAGCAACAGATTCAATTTCTGCAAGAAATGTTCTCCTTTATGCTTATCAAAAGTGAAGGCTCCAATCCACGTCCATCCAAAATGGAGAAGAAGCTGTATAATTCCAGTGTATTGATGTTCCTCTTTTGAGACCATGCAATGAAGTGAAGATAATTCAGTAGCCTGCATCTCTTCTTGGTTAAAGGAGCTATAGGTCAACTGAACAAACAAACAAAAAATAGAGAGAGTCATTATTCATGACAATGAAGGGAAAAATATGGAAATTAAATGATCTCCAATGTACACTACAAAAGAACACCACTTTCACTACAAAAGAGATAACTCTTACTGCTCTGCCCAAATTACCTGTGGAATCTTGAAGAGATTTATACTTTCTGCCCTATAAGAAGATGTAGAGGCATCTAATCCTCCAATAATGGCCATGAGATTCTTCTGATTATCACATTTGTAGTTTGGAAAAAATCCCTTAGATTTGAAAAGCACGTCCAGAGTGGTGCTGTAGGTCATCCTTGGATTGTAGTAACTGTCATAGATGTGGAACCCAAGAGTGATGTTAGGTAAGATCGGGGAGTCTTCATTGATCTTCTACACAGCAAAAGCCAAGGCATGGATGTGTTGATAGAATTTGATGACCACACTGCCAAAAAGTTTTTAAAAATCATATTGATTAATCCATTTGAACACTGTTATAATTTGGCATCATTTCTAAATGAATAATAAACCTTTTGGTCTCTGATGGAAGTAGGATGGTGTGAATTGCACATAATAAAATACTGGAGTAATTTATAGAGTGTTTCCATGTATTTCCAAGCCTTTCAATAAACAAGCACTATAGCAAAGAGAATACTCAACTTTTTCCAAGCTACTACTTTTATTTTCTTTCATCTTCAGAATGGAATATGAACTAGTTCAGCAAATATCATTCATTTACTGCTTGCATATTTTGTAAAAAGTCATAATGCTGATTTTTAAAAAGAAAAATTTCAGCTCACTGAAAGCTTTTAAAAAAAAACTTCTTTTGGCAAACATTTAATGTATAAATGAAAAAGACTTTATTTTCATGTAGTAAACATTAACTTAAAGAAAATATTTCAACTCCCACAACCAGATATACTCAAAAGACGAAGAAGTTATATAATAATAGATATAAAATCTGCATTACACTCATACAGCTTTTAATCATATAAGAAACATTTGGGGAATTCAGTAAAATTGGAGAACACATGTGAAGGGGAAAAAATAATGTTACACTGGCAAGTGAAAATGTTTTACAGAAGGATGCTCCTTTAATTCCAGTTCATGAAAATCTCAACAAATAAATGCTCTGTCCTACATATTGGCAAAAAAATAATAATCAGAAAATTAAGTACAAGCTGAATAGTCAAGACCTTGTTGATGATCCAAACTCTGTCAAGTATCTTGGAGTACTCATCTCTAATGATCTAAGTGCTAGAGCCCACTGTAACTACATAGCCAAAAAGGTGTTAAGAGTTGTTAACCTAATCTTACATAGCTTTTTCTCTGGTAATATTACATTACTAACTAGAGCATAGAAAACATTCGCTAGACCAATACTCAAATACTGCTCATCAGTCTGGAACCCACATTACGTATCTGATATTAACACAGTTGAGAAAGTCCAGAAATATTTTACAAGAAGAGTTCTCCACTCCTCTACTTGTTGCAGAATACCTTATGCCACCAGACTCGAAATTCTAGACCTAGAAAACCGAGAACTATGCCACCTTCCGTCCGATCTAAGTATAGCATATAAAATCATACACTGCAATGTCCTTCCTGTCAATGAATACTTCAGCTTCAACCATAATGATACAAGAGCACACAATGGATACAAACTCAAGGTAAACTGCACCAAACCTGATTGCAGAAAATACGACTTCAGCAACAGAGTGGTCAATGTCTGAAATACTCTACCTGACTATGTGGTTTCTTCCCCAAACCCCAAGAACTTTAACCTTAGACTGTCTACTATTGACCTCACCCCTTTCCTAAGAGGTCTATAGGGGGCATGCATAAGCACACCAACATGCCTACCGTCCCTGTCCTATTGTTTCTTTTATTTGTTTTTATTTTTCTTATATATACCCATGTATTCATAACTATGTTTTTACTTATACCTATTATCTTGTAAGCAATTGACAAAAACAAACAAACAAACAAATAAATAAATAAATAAATAGTCTCAAAACCAATATCCTTTCATGAAAATAATAAAGGTATAATAGCAAAAGTCTTCATAAATTTTAATTCCACAGTCTATAAGCCCTGGCTTAAGTAAATTGCAAAAAAAATATTAAGAAGACTGAAGCATTCACATTTGAGAACAAACAAGCAAAAGAAAGAAAAAAGATTGCTTTCAGAGCATTCACCATTGAATTCGTTATGGAACGAGGCTGAATAAATTTAAAAGAGTGGACAATTCTTCATACAAATAAAATGGTTATTTACCGAAACAAGGATGATATAAGTCTTGACAAGACTGAAATTTGCAAAAGCATTTTATTTTCATCTCCTTTTATTCTGTAATACAGAATGACCTCTTAAATTCATAATATTGTTTCTTTGGTATCTGTATAGATCTGTGGCCGGAAGCCATGGAAAACAAGTCGTATGATACTGTGGATGACAATGTCTATTCATTGAAAGAAAACATAGTTGTGGTATGGATACATCACCTGCCAAGGCTGCAGAGCTTGAAATTCAAACCTTTGGATTTCTCTGTGTGGGGCTCTTGATCTCACTGCCTCATGCAAAGAATGTGCCACGGCATAAACTGCACTGTAGATAGTGTAGCTTTGACTAGTCATCTGCAACTCAAACAGAGGTGCAGGCAGAGTCTCCAAATTCTCTTCTCCACTACAAATTTCATTGATCATTGAGGGTGATTCTTCATTTGAAAGTGACCAGTCAAACAATTGCTCCCAAACCTCTTGAATAAATCCATCTTTGTGAGTTGAAGGTTTGATGACTTGAAGAAATTCTTTGAAGTACTGAACTTCTCTTGAGTGCACTGTAAAGGAAAGAACCCCATGGAACAATTGGAGATCCCAAAACCTTTGAAATCCTGTGAGTATGAAATCAATTGGGAACATCAGGATCCAAACCTTTCTAAAAGATACACTCCCTTTATTTTTAGGATCAAATAAAAATACAATATTTCTGAACCACAGAATTGTGGATGATTGACCATAGACAAGAAAAACATTTGCTTTCTGATCGATCAGTTCATTTAAAATAATTGAGACTAGATCAAGAATTTCTGATATTTCTTCAAATGGGGCTTGCTATGGAATCTTTTGTGTGAAGGCTAAACAGATCCCATTTTGGGAAAGCAACAGATTCAGTTTCTGCAAGAAATGTTCTCCTTTATTCTTAGCAAAAGTGATGACTCCAATACACATCCATCCAAAATAAAGAAGAAGCTGTATAACTCCACTGTATTGATCCTCCTCTTTTGGGACCATGCAACAAAGTGAAGATAACTTAGTGGCCTGCAACTCTTCTTGGGAAAGAGAGCCATAGGTCAACTGAACAAAAAATAGAGAGAAAGTTATTATTCATAATAATGAAGGGAAAAATATGGAAACTGAATTATCTCCAATGTTCACTACAAAAGAAGACCAATTTATCTCTTACTGCTCTGCCCAAATTACCTGTGGAATCTTGAAGAGATTCATATTTTCTAGAATATAGGAAGAAGTAGAAGCATCTAATCCTCCATCTGTAGTTTGGAAAAAAATTGCTTAGTTTTGAAAAGCCGGTCCAAAGTGGTGCAGTAGGTCATCCTTGGATTGTAGTAACTGTCATAGATGTGGGACCCAAGAGTGATGTTAGGTAAGATCTGGGTGTCTTCATTGATCTTCTTCACAGCAAAGGCCAAGGCAAGGATGTGTTGATAAAATTTGGTGACTGCACTGCCAATAAGTTTTTTTAAAAATCCTATTGATTAATACTTTTAAACATTGTTAAAATTTGGCATCATTTCTAAATGTTATTCTAAATGAATAACAAACTTTTCTGTTTCTGATGGAAGTAGGGTTATGAGAATTGCAAATAATAAAATACTAGAGTAATTTGATAGAGTGTTTCCATGTATTTCCATGCTTTACAATAAATAAGTGGATGGATTACACCTCAAGGTTCTGAAGGAACTGACAGATGAGATCTCAGAATCACTGAACTATATCATTGAAAGATCCTGGAGCACCGAGGAACTGCCAGAGGACTGGAAAAGAGCTCATGTAGTTCCCATCTTCAAAAAAAGGAAAAATAGATCCAAGAGACTACAGACCTATCAGCCTGATCTCAATACCAGGGAAGATTCTGGAAAAAATAATGAAGCAATGAATCACTGAAAACCTAGAAGCAAACAAAGTAATAACCAAAAGCCAACATGGGTTTGTTAAAAAAGATGTTAGACTCTAGACAGAGTGCAGAGAAGAGCAACAAAGATGATTTGGGGATTGGAGGCTAAAACATATGAAGAACGGTTACAGAAACTGGGTATGTCTAGTCTAATGAAAAGAAGGACTGGGGGAGACATGATAACAGTGTTCTAATATCTCAGGAGCTGCCACAAAGAAGAGGGAGTCAAGCATCTATTCTGTTCTGTTCTGTTCTGTTCTGTCCTGTTCTATTCTATTCTATTCTGTCCTGTCCTTTCCTTTCCTTTCCTGTCCTGTCCTGTCCTATCCTATCCTATCCTATCCCATCCTATCCTATCCTATTCTATGCATTACAGGAAAGAGAATAAGAACTTTTTTCCAAGGTACTAGTTTTATTGTCTTTCAGCTTAGCATAAAACAAAATATGAACAGATTCAGCATTCATTTACTGCTTGCATGTTTTGTGAGGAATCATAATGCAGACCTTTTTTAAAAAAAAAAAAAATACATTCAGTTCACTGAAGATTCTTCAAAAAAAAAAAACTTCTTTTGGTGAACATTTAATGTGTGAGTGAAAAAGATTGTAAGACTTTAAAGTATTTTCATGAGAAATTAACTTAAAGAAAATATTTCTTCTTCCACAACTAGATACACTCAAAAGACAAAGAAATTACATTAATTTGCAATACACTCATACAGCTTTTAATCATATAAGAAATATTTGGGGAGTTCAGTAAAATTGGAGAACACATCTAAAGGAAAAAATAATATTACATTGGCAAGGGATAAGGTTTTAGAGAAGGAGGGTCCTTAAATTCAATTTCATAGAAGTTGTAATATATTTGAGACACCATCCCACCAATGACGAGATCTCCAGGCTGGAACCATTCATGTGGAACAGGGAAAGTAGGACTTGCAGGGCAGCTCAGAGTAATGGCTTTGGGAACTAAGAACATCAGAATGGACAACATCTTCATTCTATTGTTATGGAGAAAATGTCTGGCTCTGTCAGTCAAAGAGAAGTTCTGCCAGATAAAACAGGAGGAAGAGAATCTGTGGAAATTAACCTCATGGAGCAACCCCTTTGTGCCCCCAGGTGGCTTTAGAAGTAATTATATAGGTTGTTTCTCAATTCCTATTCCCTTCTGCTGACAACCTTTGATTGTTTTGCCTAAATGGATAAAAGAGTGATTTCAGCTATTTGTAAGGTATATAATTATATTTAAAACATTGGCAAGCTGGCATTTTTTCTTTCCATAGCTGATCAACATCTTTCTCTCTTTTGGGTCACCTAATAAGTGACTGATGGTTAACCAGTTTTAAAAATATTTGAAGATATAGAATCGGGAAGATATTTTGAAAATTTTCTTTCACTTTTCTCTAGTTCTTCAAATTTATTCAGTAAAAAGTTATTGTGAGAAGTACATAAAAATGAATCAACAGACTTTTGATAACCTGATCCATAGGATGCTTTATTAGAGAAAATACTGCAGTATGGACCCCCTCTACTCAAGAAAAAAAACATTTTCTAGGAGGAAGGAGGCACTCCCATTTAGTGAATACAGCTTATATAGGTTTATCAAATCACATGGTTACATAACACTTCCTGTTTCCCATATATGGACATTATATAATGTTTTCATAAAAAAGTCCCAACCTTCCATGGAAAACTTCCAACATTCTCATCATATTCAGATTTTGGCACATACTGCCACCTAAATTCCTGTCTCCAATATGGCAGCAGTGCCTCCCTAATCTTCAGCTTCCCCTTTAACAAAATATAGTGAGCCATTTGTGATTCATTTTGACTTCTTTCCACTAAGCACTAGTATGATCATTTCTCTGAGAAAATGCAGTTTTTCCTCTGCTGTATGATTTAGAATTCACAAGTAAAGTGAGAAGGGCAATTATACTTTGAAAGCATTAAAGACCATGTTTGTTTTATTAATTTTTCCAAAGGATGGAAAAAATTGTTATGGTGATAAGAGGAGCAGAAGTACTAACTCTGAAGTATAAATTGAAATAATCTGTTTAACCTCTTCTAGATTTTAAGTTTTAAAATGTGAGGAAGCTGAAGAAACACTAATCTTTTTATTTGAAAATAAAAAGGGTCGAACGAACAAAATGAATCACCTACATTTACTACCACGACAAGGTATTAGTTTGAACTCTGGTCTGTGCTTTGTGTTCCATATGGAAAGTATTAATTGGTTCTACAAACACACATGCTGTATCCCTTTGAGATTGGAATATCTAACCCATTCACAAATCGTTATTTGTTTGCTGAAGCTCCTTTCCTTTCACTTACTTTCAGGTTTTTATGGAAGAAAAGGTCTAAAAAATGGCAGATCAAGAGGAAAATGCCTTAGTTCCCTCATGGTTAAATGGACCTCAGCTGATGAAATTGTTGTTGTGGAATTTTATGCTATCATTTGTAAAAAAAAAAAATGCTGTCATTGTTTATTTAAATTTGAAGTGGAGGTTGTCTTTGAAGAGTGGAGAGTAGTAGTCCTTTAATCATGTTTTAATATGGGCCAGAAGGAGGAAGAGGAAGAGGAGAAGGAGGAGAAGGATGTGGAGGAGAAGGTGGAGGAGGAGGAGTTGGAATTTTTCAATTAAATCAATGCCCATAGCCTCAAATGACATGTTCATATGAGATTTTCTGCTAGTAATAATCCTCCTCAAAGAATATAAAATTCCTCAAAGAAAGTTTTGACAATATATTTTCTCTTTACTGTATTGTACTGTACCATCAGCATCTTTCAACTGCTGGATTGATTTTCTCTCCTTTTCTTTCTTTAATTTATAGGTTAGCCACCTTCCCAGCTTGTTCTCATGTTCAAAGTAATTTTGTTTCATCTTTCTCATATTTTGTATCCATTCTTCCTACATCAGCATATTCAGTTTTTGTCTAATCATAACTCTTTCTTCATTTATTACTTTATTATGTGGTTCTTTTTGTAGTATTTTTTTCTAATTCCATGAGTGTTTTTTGCAATCCGGTTTGTTTTTCTTTTTTTTCTTTACATCTTTGTGCAGTGTATGAAATTGCCAAACCTCTTATGTATACCTTTGTGGAGTCTGATAGGTTCTGAACTGATGTTTGCTGTTTCTATTTTCTCTTAGGAAGTTCTCTAATTCTCTTTCCATCATCCTAATACATCCTTTTTCTTTTAGAATTTCCTGATTTAACATCCATCTTCTTCTCTTTTTCAACCCTTTCCAACTTATTTTAATAGGGTTGTGTTTTGCCCATGTATTTTTTTCAATTTCTTCTTCCTTTATACTTTGCTCTATTTCCACATTCATATCCAATCATGATCATGATTTATGTGGTATTGAATAGTAAGTATATTGTTTTTTGTCTGGGTTCATTTCCCTCCTTATGTCTCTTAGTCCCAATTCATTTATCATTTGATATAATATTTTCAGTACTGTTTTCCTTTTTTTTCTTGTCGATGCTGTTACTAACATAATCTTTTTGGGGAGGTTCACTATTGCATTGAAATCACCTACCAGACATATGTTTTCATACTCCAATTCTAATAATTTCCTATATAATTTATTATAAGATCCTTCCTGTTTCTCCTTCAGTGCATATATGACTGTTAATAATACTTTCTTATAGTTTACAAATATTTCCAGCATTAGAATTCTACCCTCCTCATCTACATAGACCTGTTTAGATTGTAGTGGCTTTCTAACATATACTACTATGCCCCCTTTTTTGTTGTTGAGCCAGAGATACATATAGTTCCCCCAGTTTTGTTGATTCCAATAATTTGCTATGGTGTCTTTGTATATGTATTTTCTGAAGGCATATAATATCTATATTTTGTTTCTGTAATTTAATTAATATTTTTTTCCTTTTTATTGGTGAGTTTAAGCCAGTGCTCAGCATACCCTCAATTGAACATTGTCCTGATGGTGATGCTGTTGTCAGTGCTGAATTGGACACTGTTTTGGTAGTACACTAGTTGTGGTAGTACATATCTTAAGGCTTCTAAATTTTCCAAAGATCTTTCAATATTATCATCAATTTTATCAGCTGACCTCCAGAAAATATCAAACTATGTCAGTTTTTTCAATCTAACTATCATAAACTAATTGCTATAGTTCAGGTATGTAGCTCAGGTAGTTATTAAGTATTTAAATTTTTTAAAGGATTTGAGTAATATAGAAATATTATCCAAGTCAATCTTCTACTATGCCTTTCTGTATATTATATCTCCCTTTGTCTTTGTTTAGTTGTATAATTCCATCATAGATTTAAGGAAGACCATAAATTTAAGGTACTTAAATATAACTATGCATATATAAATATAAAAAGTATAAATATAAATGTATTGGTATAAATATAACTGTAATTTATGACCAATTAGGAATTGAATATCAAGGAAATATAGACAATGTATTTCTATTTACTATCTTATTTGACTATTAAGATTGTAATTAATAATTTAACATATATAATAAATAAAGTAGAATAAATAAAGTATTTATATATATAAATAAATGTGTGTGTGTGTGTGTGTGTGTGTGTGTGTGTGTGTGTATTCATGTATATGTATTCACTTCAATGGCACATGTTTGGGCTGGAGGTATCGGGGGTGTCTGTGCCCAGGTGTTTGCTTGGCTTGTGGTGTGGAATTTTTTTTGTTTGTGAGTGCAGGCTTCCAGATAATTGACAGTCTGGTGGAAACATCGCTTCTATTCATGCTTTCAAGTCTTTTTTCAATCTTTATGGCTTCTCTGATGATTCTGTAGCTGGGGTTTTCTATAATGGCTAGGGTTTTGGTGCCATTGAAGTTGATGCTACGACCTGTGGCTTTCATGTGTTGGACTAGTGAGGAAGTGTGCTCCAGCTTTTTTACTGCATTTTTGTGTTCATCCAGGCGGGTACATATTCTTCTATTGGTTTGTCTGATGTATGTGGCAGGGCATGATGAACAGGGGACTTCATATATGCCTTGGTTTTCAAGGTCAATTTTATCTTTGGGGTTTCTTAGGATGGCTGCTATTTTTCTGTCTATTTTGAAGGCTGTCTTGATGTGATGCCTGTGTAATACCTTACTGATTTTGTCTGTAGACCCTCTTATGTAGGGCTGTTCCATAGGTCTGTTCATCGTCTAGGTCTCCATTATGTCTCAGTGTGTTTTTACTGGTAACTCAGAAGAGTAGATGATGCTGTACTGAAATTGATCCACATCTAATGATTGTAATTTTTAAATATATTTTTATTAAATAAAATTTTACAAAAGATTAACAAACCACAGAAACAGAAAGAGAAAAGAGAAATATGAAAATTAAAAATAAAAGTGCTCCATTTTGGGACCTCCTGCGCCTCAGGAGATTTTTCGGGGGAGGGCGTTTTTCCTCCCAGAAGGCTTCTCTGGCGCTCAGGAAGGAAAAAAATGAGCATGGTGGGGGCACACAGCACCCTTTGTGCTCCATTTTGAGGCCTTCTGGGCCTCAGGGAAGCCTCCTGAGGGTATTTTTGCTCCCAGGAAGCTTCCCTGGAGCCCAGGAAGGCAAAAAATGGAGGGGCACAGGATGGTGCCCCCCTCCATTTTTTGCCTTCCTGGGCCTCAGGGAAGCCTCCTCGGTGAAGCAGTAAGTAAATGAGGGGAATCCTGGCACAGCTGATCATAGGAGCAGCTGATCGTCAGGAGGGAAAAAAAGAATTACCTTAAGGAATGCCTGGGTGGGGAAGAACTCAATCAGTGATATCAGGCATATGTGCAATGTTGTGCATACATGATAAGGGCTGACTGGGCAGGGAGGGAAGGGGAGGGGTGGGCAGAGAGGGGAGGGGGCAGCCAGGGGCACAATGTGTTAGTTCTCCGAACTGTGCAGAATCATAACAACTGGTTCTATAGAACCAGTCCGAACTGGTAGAATCCCACCCCTGCCTCAAATTGTCTACCGTGGACCTCACCCCATTTCTAAGAAGTCTTTAAAGGGGGCATGCATAATTTCAAGAATGCCTACTGTCTCTGTCTTTCTGTCCCCATTTATCTTTATTTACTCACATTGTCTTGTCCGTCTGTCCCCATTTATCTGTATTTACTCACATTGTCTTGTTTATGTTCATACTGATACTTGTTATCTTGTACATGTTTGACAAATAAATAAATAAATATTAACGAGGACCACCAGTCAACACATTCTCAACATCATCACTTTTTTCTCTTATGAAGAATCTTTGATTTTCTTCATCACCATGGTATTTGTGCTTGGAACTTTCATTAAGCATAAAGATATTGCAATTGTCAAAGCCAACAATTAGGATCTCTCCTACATTCTTCTCATGTCTCTTCTCCTCTATTTATGCTGTTCTTTGCTCTTTCTTAATCCACCAAGGAAAGTCAATTATCTTCTGCAACAAACACAACTGAGCCCCAAATTTTTGTTGCTAAAAGAGACAGTTGTTAAGTAAACTTCACCCCATTTTACTATGTTTCTTGCCACAGTTGCTAAGTGCATTACTGCAGTTGTTAAGTTAGTAACATGGTTGTTAAGTGAATATGGCTTCCCCATTGACCACGTTTGTCAAAGGTGGTAAAAGGAGATCACACAATAACCATGAATCATTTGCCAAGTGAATGAATTTTGAGTATGTGACCATGGGGATGCTGCAACAATTGTGTGAAAAATGATCATATGTTATTTTTTTCAGTGCCCTTGTAAAGTTGAACAGTCACTAAACAAACTGTTGTAAGTCAAGGACTACATGTACTTGCAGCTTCCCAGTTATGTGATTACCATTTTTTACCTTCCCAGCTGGTTTCTGACCAGCAAAGTGAATGATGGAAACCAAATTAAGATAAGATGAGATATGAGACAGGTGTTCTGACCCAGCTCCCCAAACATGACAAACCCTCTGAAGTTAACTCAAAGATTCCTTTATTAGGAGTGCTGGCAGCCCCAAGAAAAAGTTTCTCTCTCTCGCAGGCTAACAAATCAATCCAACTCGAAGATAAATAGTTGTCTGCCACATCTATTCATCTCCACCCCCTGCCTTTATCCCGAGATATAGGATGGTGCTTCACTAGCAGTGGTGGCTCTTCCTTTCCAGGGATTGGCCCATAAACTTCCACGGTTCACCTCTTCTCTGCCCATGCTTTGCATTCTCCAGGCTCATTTATTTATTTTATTTATTTTATTTATTTGATTTGCCAATTGTTTACAAGATAATAAGTATAAGTGTATACATAGTTGTGAATACATGAAATGGGTACATATAAGAAAAATAAAAGAATAAGAGAAACAATAGGACAGGGACGGTAGGCACGTTGGTGCGCTTATGCACGCCCCTACAGACCTCTTAGGAAAGGGTGAGGTCAATAGTAGACAGTCTAAGGTTAAAGTTTTTGGGGTTTGGGAAGAAACTACAGAGTCGGGTAGAGTATTCCAGACATTGACCACTCTATTGCTGAAGTCGTATTTCCTGCAATCAAGTTTGGTGCGGTTTACTTTGAGTTTGTATCTATTGTGTGCTCTTGTGTTGTTATGGTTGAAGCTGAAGTATTCACTGACAGGTAGGACATTGCAATGTATGATTTTATATACCATGCTTAAGTCAGACCGAAGACGGCGTAATTCAAGGTTTTCTAGTTCTAGAATTTCAAGTCTGGTGGCATAAAGTATTCTACAACGAGTAGAGGAGTGGAGAACTCTTCTTGTGAAATATTTCTGGACTTTCTCAATTGTGCTAATATCAGATACGTAATGTGGGTTCCAGACTGATGAACTGTATTCGAGTATTGGTCTAGCAAATGTTTTGTATGCTCTGGTTAGTAGTGTGATATTACCAGAGAAAAAGCTACGTAGGATTAGGTTAACAACTCTTAATGCCTTTTTGGCTATGTAGTTGCAGTGGGCTCTAGCACTTAGATCATTAGAGGTGAGTATTCCAAGGTCCTTTACAGAGCTTGGGTCATCAACGAGTTCTTGACTATTCAGCTTGTATTTTATTTTCTGATTTTTTTTGCCAATATGTAAGACAGAGCATTTATTTGTTGAGATTTGAAGTTGCCATTTGTTTGACCATTCTGATACATAGTCAAGATCTTTTTTGTAGGGTAGCAGTATTGTCTGTGGTATTGAACAGCTTTACATCATCAGCGAAAAGAACGCAATTGCTCTTAATATGATCACAGAGGTCATTTATGTAGAGTATGTAGAGAGTTGGTCCTAGAACACTGCCTTGGGGGACACCACTATTGACAGGTACTGGATTTGATAGGACGCTTCCGATTTTGACCATTTGTTGTCTGTTTGCCAGGAATGCTTCTATCCAGTTATTCAGTTGTCCAGAGATACCATAGGATTTTATTTTTAGGAGTAGTTTGTCGTGTACCACTGAATCAAAGGCTTTACAGAAGTCTATGTAGATTGCATCTATTGCTTTGCCCTGGTCGAGTTGTGTCGTCCATATGTTTTTGCAGTGTAAGAGTTGTAGATTACAGGATAGTTTTTTTCTGAAACCAAATTGTTTATTGGAGAGTAGGTTATTTGTCTCTAAGTGGAGGATGATGGATTGGTTAATAATTGATTCCATGACTTTACAGGTGACGCAGCATAAGGAGATTGGCCTGTAATTTTCAACTAGGCTTGGGTCTCCCTTTTTGAAGATGGGGATGACTGTGGCTTGTGACCATAGGTTAGGCAAGGAGCTGGTCCTGAAAGATTTTTCAAAGATTATGCTTAGAGGTTTGGCTATGGCAGTGGATATCTTTCTTAAGAAGTAGGCACATATTCCATCCGGTCCAATAGATAGAGATGGTTTTAGATTGCGTAGTGATTTTTCAACATTGCCTTCTGTGAAATCGATATGTATTAGATCATTATTGTTATCTGTGGTACGGCTAGGAAATACTGGGTATGATCCATTGCTGTTTACAAATACTGAGCCGAAGAATGTGTTAAAGATGTTGGCTTTAATGGTGTCGTGTTGCAGTCTTTACCATCAGGTCCTATCAAGGGAGGGATGGACCTTGAGTCTTTTAGTTTGTTGTTTACAAAATTGTAAAAAGCACGGGAGGAATTGGTGCTTAGAAGGTTTTCCTCTTGTTTAATGTGATAATTGGTGCATTCGGTCTTTATCTGGTGGCATAAATTTTTGTATCGGTTTTTGAAATTGGCAACATGACCAGATTTGTTTTTCCTCCAGAGTGATCTCTTTTTGGATTGAAGTTTCCTTATTGATATGGGTAATCTGCTTTTTGTTTTGTTTTGGGAGTTGTTGTTGGTACATATAGTTTGATGACTCTTTTGACTTCAAGTAAAAATATGTTGTAATGGTCTTCAACAGTATTGCATCCAGTGAATAGAGATTGCCAATCCAGGGATGAGAGATCGTTGTGTATAAGATCATAGTTGCCTTTTTGAAGTTACAATTGGGGATTACATCATTGTGGTGATTTTTGTGTGGACATATGTTGAGACAAAAGTCAATCATATTGTGGTCACTACTGGAAAAGGGTTCTTTAGTTTGTATTCGTAAATTAAATTCAAACTATTGCAGAAGATGAGATCGAGGCAGTTGTTTAGTCTAGTGTTGTTGGTTACTAGTTGTTCCAGTCCCAGATTTGTAATAGCATTGTAGAAGGTTGTGTGTATGATTTCAGTTGTACAATCATTTAGAGTCCAGTCAATATGAGGTAGATTGAAATCACCAAGAAAGATAAAAGGGTATGGGCAGGATGCAGCCCATGTTAGTAATGTATTTAGCTTGTTAACATGTTCGATGTCATAATCAGGTGCTCTGTAACATAGTAAGAATCGAATTGTGATATTTAAGGATAGTTCACAGATGATGGTCTCAGGAAGAGCAAGCTCCTGGGTAACTTGGATATTTTTTAGATGTAAGGATTTTTTATAGAATATAGCAACACCACCTCCTCGACGATTTTCACGATCTGATCGGTAAACATGATAGTCTCTTACTGTGGTAATGGAGTCGGGGAGAGATGCATTGAGCCATGTTTCACAGACAAATATAATGTCGTATTTAGCCATATTTAGGAGGATGAGAAATTCAGGTATTTTATTCACGAGGCTTCTTGCATTGAGTAGTTTGCATTTAAGGCCGGCAGTAGTTGGAATTGAGGTAGTTGGGGGCGTGCGTGCCTAGTCTTGGGTGATGGTGGATCTGTTGAGGTAGGGTTGTGGTTGAGGGTAGAAGCTGAGTATTGGGTTGCGTGGCTTACTTTTGATACAGTCAGCATGGTAGTCAATGTACAGGTCCTTCTCTCCATTGTCTAGACGGTTTTTGAGTTCAATGCGAAGTGCACGGGAGGCGGGCACGTTGCTGTATGGTTAGGTCAGGGCGGCAACGGAGGTTCTTATGGTTGGTGTTGGTTTTGGCGAGTGAGTTTATAGTATAAATGAATTTACGTTTGCTTGATTCATTTTTGCACATGACCCTGCACAAGCGTGGGGCCACAGAGCCGTCTCTATTTTTGAGCTCTCGGTCGATGCGGGAAATGTCAAGTATTTCATCAGCGGAGATGGTTGATGCTTGATAATCTCTGATGATGTTTCGGACAGTTGTGATGTCATCATTGTCATTGATGTCCTCTAGACCAAATAAGATGGCGTTTGGACGTTTCCGTTCACGCTCAACGGCTTCTCTGATGAGGATTGGGATATCAATATTTGTCTGGGTTGTGTTTATTTGTGGATTGGGTTTTGGATCGGATTGTGGTTGTTGGGTAGAGATGTGGTTTGTAGCTATTGGAAGTTCAGGTTTTTGCGTTGTGTCTTTTTTTTCAAGGTTGGATATTCTTTCTTTTATGGCGTCCAGGGATGCTACTATGGTGTTAAGGGATGTTTCAATGGTTTCGATGGTAGGGGATGTTTCAATGGTTCGATGGTATCAATTCTTTCAGACAGATCCAGTTTGGGTCTGCATGATTTGCAGAAATATGGAAACTCATTGGATGATTCTAGGTATTGAATCATTTGCTCAGGTAATCCCAAGCAGTCATGATGAGCGTATTTTTTACACAGAGAACATTTGATGGAGTTTTCATTATCCTTTAGATTTTTGTAGCATTTAAGGCATGTGCAGGAGTCTTGTGGTTCATTGGTGGGGATTATCTTCTCTTTATGTTGTGGTTTGGCGTAGGATTTTCTTTTTGGCATGGTAGGTTTGTTAAAATAATACGTTGATTGAATTAATTAAAGGAACAATTTTGGGTAATCTATATAGACAATATTACATCAAACAATCAATTGCAGTAATCTCTCAAGTCAGATAATATTCCTGAGCAACAATCAGCCTGATCAAGTCAGATAATATTCCTGAGCAACTAATTACTCTAATCACTAATCAATTAATTACATTAATCATTAATCACACTGTTCATTTAAATTCACTAAATCATTGATTTTACTATTCAATTAAATTACATGAATTTTGATCTTTTAAACTAGTCAGTAATCACACTATTTGTACTAAACACTCTAATCACACTAATCAATTAAAACAATAAATCAATTAAACCATTAATAAAATATTTTATAGAAATTGATTATCTAATCGTTGATATAGGTGCTGAGGTAGAAAAGTTGAAAGTTTGGAGGTAGTGAATTAATCAGTGTTTGATTAAAGTAATGAGGTAGTATTAAGAGTCTGCAAGGAACGGGTTAATTATTTTACTAGCAGCTGTAGTTGATTGTAGAGGAATTTATTGCTCTTTGAATAGCAGATCGCTATTACTCTGTAAACAGGAAGTTTTAACACAATGTTCAAAGGGTTTTTATCCGAGTGAAGGAAAGGGCTTCACTTCTAAGAACAGAGGAAACCAACCAATCTTCTCTCCTCTTTTTTTTCCTGCAAGCAGACTTTGATTCAGCAGAGACAAATTGAACAGCTCACAGGAAACTATTTATTTATGTTTACCCTTCCAAAAGATGGAGTCCGGACCAGCAACCCGGCGAACTCTCGAAGTCGAGGGAAAAAGCCACAGCTGGAGCGCTCTCGCCCAGCGATCCTCCCGGCCGGCGCTCCCCGGGCTCTCCTCCCTCTCTCTCCGGATCGAAGCGGTAGCAGTGGCAGCGGCAGCGGCAGCGGTGTCTCCTCCAGTCAGATTCCCACTCAGCAGTCGAGGGGAAAACTCTCGAAGTCGAGGGAAAAAGCCGCAGCTGGAGCACTCTCGCCCAGCGATCCTCCCGGCCGTTGTTCCTCGGGCTCTCCTCCCTCTCCCTCCGGCGCGAAGCGGTAGCAGCGGCAGTGGCAGCGGCGTCTCCTCCGACTTTTTTCTCCCTCGCTGCCCGTTGTGTCCCTCAAGTTTTTAAACAACTTCACTAGGCAGCTCTCTCCTATGCAGGCAGCTGAAGAATTTGTAATTTTTTGTCTTGGTCCCAGCAGTTCGCCCGATCGCTCGCCTTACCCAACAAAGGGAAGCTGCCCAAAATGGGATTCCTGGATCCCGGCAGGATCCCCTCACTCCAGACCGGCTGGCTGTCCCCGTCCAAATCCCCACACTGCTACTTTGTAGATTCCGAGGACCTAATCTATGTATTTTTGTTACTTTTGTTACCTCTATTCCTGTATCTGAACCCAGTTACTGGCACTTTTCTCTCCTTCGGGCTCCCAGCGGCGCGACTATGCAGCTGCCTTGGTCGCCATCTTACATCTCAAGTCATATCCAGGAGAACACTAGGCAGTAAAAACTTCAGCCAGGGTAGGTAATGTTTCAACCTATTAGAACTCTCTGCTTATCATGTTACATATCTGCCTACAGTCATGGTATTAGTGAGATGGCCATCACAGATATCCCATAACTATTTATATTTGTTAATATAAATGGTGATAGTTCACAAAGATTATTAGGTGCAAATAGAAATAGATACTATTTCCACAGCAAGGAAGGTAAAGCAGAAATTGTTAAATTGATTATTTTATTCAAAGAGGATAATATATTTAAGTACATTTTCAGTTGAATATCCCTTCTGGATTTTGTACTTGTGATGAAAAAAAATAAAGCTTTGACTTTGGTTTTGTTGATTAGATAGATTTGGCATTAGAGAAAAATCTAGTTATATATTAATGTATAAAAGCAAAAAGTTGAGGCTAGAGTGTTTTTGTCTTGTATTGTGTTAAAAAGAATTGGAAGTCAATGCCTTTTTTCTGTTTTTTCTTGTACCTTATATTTTCTTTTTCCCTCTCTTTTTCCTTCCCCCAATTTACCATTTCTACTTTTCTTTGTATTTTACATATAGATAAAAACAGAGTCAAAAGAACAGCAATTAAATACAAGATGATCATTACAATTCAAGATTGCTGCATAATACAGTCATTCAGAAATCATATTTGTGTTCAGTTTGATGTGGTTTTTCAAAATCACTGAAAGTTTTTCAAGAAGTGTTTTGAAAAAAATCATTTTCCATCCAATCAAACATGTATGCTCATATATGTATGGCTAACAGGGTTCAAATTTATGGTGGGTAGTTGGAAGTTCCTTCAGCAGACTTCTGGTTGTGCTACCAGTGGCATCGGAAGTGAGGACTGTAAGCTCCGTGGCCCCACTTTGAACTCTCCCTCTTGGAGGGTTCCAAAAGAAGCCATAGCCAACCTTTAAGGGTGGTGAAGCAAAGAGGGGTGCCTTGCAGGTGGAGGAGAGCCACATCTCTCCCCCCAAGTCAGAAAATCTCCCTCATCTAAAGACGAGCAGCAGCAGCAGTCAACATGGCTTCCATGAAGCCAGGGACAACTAGAACACCTAAGAAAGTGCAGGAGCAAAGAGAACAGTGAGAAGAGATTGTTGCTGGGTGAGACAATTCTTCTTTTTTAAAAAAATTACCCCAAGGAAAACAAAAAGAAGAGAAGAGATTCTAAAAATATAAATGTTTGTGTTGAAAGAAAATACTTTTAATAAAGAGATTTATGTTGAAAAGTAAATCAAGAGCATTAGTTACAGCTGAAAGGAAAAGTGAGTTTCAGACTCCTGGAAATTTAAAAAGGAGGAAAGGAGTATTTGATATCTGGTGGCTGTGACTTTTAAATGTTTATTGCCATACACCTATCAGAGATGGAAAAAAGAAAGACATTTTATAAAAGAGACTTAGTAAATGCTGGAACTGGCTTATCTAAATAATTGATTTTGTTTTGAAGGAAATAGTTTTTTTTATTGAAATTAATACTTGCTGGAAAAAAGGAGGACAGCACCATCTACTAATGATTGGAGAAATTTTGGACTTCTGAACTAGAGTGAGACTTTATTGTTTATTCCACTGATATTGCTATTAGTTGAATGAGTTGAAGGAACAGCTGGAGGAATGAGAGAACTTTTTAATGAGATGAATTTATTGTTCTGAAATATTCATGATTCAGTCAATGGTATAAGTGAGAAAATGGAAAACATTCAGCAAAGAACAATGTATAAAGAACAAACTGTCCATGAACTAGTGGAAGCAACATAAAGATTAGATGAAATGGATTACTCAAGCCAGCAAATTGAATACAAATAGAAAAAATATAGGTCAGAACAATCAGCAAATGAAGCAAAAGCTTGACAATGAGGAAGACCAGACAAAAGGCAAGTGAATAGGACTGACAAATCATCTGATAAAGGAAGAACTTCTTTTTCAACTTTTCAACTTCAACTTCAACTTTTTTTAAGTTATATTTTTCTAAAGAGACAAGATTACTTAATATTTACAGGAAACAATATTTCTAGTTCAACCTGGGTGGGACTAAGGGAATATGGGTGGGGCTAAGGGAATATGGGTGGGACTAAGGGAATATGGGTGGGACTAAGGGAATATGGGTGGGAATAAGGGGATATTTGTTTACAAGCAAAGCCATTACTCTCACTTGACCTTGGTTGATGCAGTTATCTTTCCTTCAATTACTGAAATCATTTATTTTTCTTGGCCATGTTCAGATGGAGACCATGATAAAGACCATGATAAAACAAAGACTACATGTGCAGCATGATTTTAAAAAAAACCTTTAGTGTTAGTATTGAACACTGGAGCAAAGGTCCTACTCAGATAGGTTAATCAGCCTCCTATTCCCTTTCCTGGTTTCCATAATTGCCTCTTGCACAATGTCTCCTGCATTGTTCTCCCTGCTGATGAGAGACAGACAAGAAGATTGTTTCCTGTTGATGATCTCTACTTAAAAGAATAGCAGAGTTGGAGGGAAAGTTACATTTCATGTAATCCAACCCACTTCATAGAGAAGGGACTTTTGCACCTTCTGGTAGAGCAGCATCCATCTTTCACCTAAAGACTTCTGTGGAAGCCTTTTAAGAACACAATATATACCATAGGATTCCAGAAATGTATCTAAAGAGAGGAAGGAATGTTCAAATTGTGCACCACATGATATTCCTACTCACATTGCCTCACATAGCATGCAAAGTAATGGGTGGCATTGAGCTTGTTTCTTTTTCACATGAGTCCGTTCAGCCTGGGGATTATGTCATTGGTGGGATCACATCTCAGGTTATTCAAATCTATCTCTTGCAAAATTTCAAGTTGTCTCCTTCATCAGAAAATATGATGATGAACAGGTAAGGATATTCCTTTAAATTCCTTGCATAGGTTTTACTATTTAAAATACCCGTGGCCTTCTAACATTATGCTTGGAAATCTCCTTTCCATTTTCATATATTGGTGTGACTAAATGAGATATATTTTTCTTTTAAGTGCATGTGAACTGAGATATACATTGATGGTACAACATAGAACCTTTGCTGGGACATTATATCTCTATATCTTGTCCATGCTGACTTGACTTTTCTTAATGCTTGGAACCAAGCTCCAATCTTCATCAACAAGGAAGGTATCACCCTTAAAGCAACTCCATCAAGCCAACTCAGAAGAGATGAAATTTCAACTAAACATTTTGTTTAGATTGTTTTATACTTTGAAGATTTATACAAAAGAGAGGATGTCAGTGAAGATAGAATAAGGAATTATCTAGATGAAGTAAAGGATAAGGCAATTGGGGAAGAAATGGCTGAACTATTAAATAAAGACATTACTGAATCGGAATTGAAATCAGCAATAGAGAGCCAGAAAAATAATAAAACCCCGGGCCCAGACGGGATCCCAGGGGAGCTGTACAAGGCAATAGCAGATCAAATCGGACCACTTATGGTGGAAGTCTTTAATGACGTTTTACTGGCAGCCAGGATGCTGGACTCATGGAGGGGGGCATTGATCTCGCTGATCCCGAAGGAGGATACAGATCCCAGATATATAAATAATTACAGGCCGATTTCACTTTTAAATACTGATTACAAAATATTCACACTTATTATAGCAAACAGATTAAAAAGGATCTTAAATTTGTATATACATGTAGACCAAAACGGATTTCTCCCAACTAGGCAAATAAAGAACAATTTAAGAATAGTATTAGACGTACTAGAATTTTACGAAGCTCACCCTGAGAAACAAGTAGCACTTATGTTCCTAGACGCAGAGAAAGCTTTCGACAATCTAAATTGGCAATTTTTAATTCAAAAAATTTATAATTTGAATTTGGGCACCAAATTTGAAAATATTATAACAACTATATATGATACACAACAAGCTAATATAATAGTGAATGGGAAATGCACCCGCCCAATAAAGATAGAAAAAGGAGTGAGACAGGGTTGCCCACTCTCTCCCCTGCTCTTCATATTAGCATTAGAGACATTATTAACACGAATTAGGCGGAATTCAGATATAAAGGGATTAACAGTTAAGAAAGAGGAATATAAATTGCAAGCATTTGCGGACGACATGATTTTCTTCATTGAAGAACCAAAAGACAGGGGACCAAAATTGATGAGTGAATTAGAGAAATTTGGAGCAGTAGCTGGACTTAAAATAAACAAAAAAAACAAAACACCAAATTAATGACCAAAAACCTAACAGAAAAACAGAAAATAGAACTAGAAGAAATAATGCATATACAAGTGACAAAGAAAGTGAAATACTTAGGAATTTGGCTAACCCCACACTGTAAGACACTTAAAGAAAACAATTATGATAAACTGATACACCAGGTAAAGAAAGATTTAGAATCGTGGGGGAAACTTCAAATTTCACTACTAGGCCGAATTGCTACTATTAAAATGAACATTCTCCCTAAATTCTTGTACCTATTCCAAACGATCCCAATTAAATTACATAAAAAGTTTTTTGAAGAACTCAATAAGAATAACCCTGAAATTTATTTGGCAAGGGAAAAAACCCAGAATAAATGTAAAAGCAATGCAGGATATGAAGAGCAAGGGAGGGTTAGCATTTCCAAACTGGGAGTTATACCATATGGCCACCTCGTTAGTTTGGTTGAAGGATTAGGTGAATTTAACCAATAAAAGAATACTATTTCTAGAAGGCCACGATTTACAAAGGGGGTGGCACGCTTTTCTATGGGACGTAGGGAAAACCAGTCAAAAATATTTCCATAGACATTTAATTAGAGACACACTATTAACAATTTGGAGGAAAATAAGGAAAAAACATTATACAAAAGTACCAGTATGGATTTCAACAATGGAGGCAATGATTCACCCAAAGAATTTGGAGCTTACCAAAATGATTAAATACAAAGACTTATTAGACCCACAAGGAAATTTGAAACCGAGGCTGGATCTTCAGGAGCAAGGACATAAAATTGATCAATGGGTTTACCTTCAGATTCAAAGCAGATATAAACAAGACAAAAAAGAATTCGGAATTAATAACAAACTGCAACAGTTAGATAAAATTTTATTAGGATCAAATAAAAAAAACATAACAAAATTTTATAATTACTTATTAGAAACAGAACTAGAAGAAGAAATTGTAAAAGGAAATATGATTGCTTGGAGTAAGAATGTAGGGCGCACCATCACATTAGCAGAATGGGAGAAAGTTTGGGGCAGAAACAATAAGATTACCAAATCGGCAGCATACAAGGAAAATCTTTATAAAATGTTTTATAGATGGCATCTCCCCCCTTAGAGGTTAGCGAAGATGCACCCCAACATGAGTCCGCATTGCTGGAAGTGTAGGAAAAAAGAAGGAACCTTTTTCCATATGTGGTGGTCTTGTGCAGAAACCCAAAAGTATTGGAAGAAAATCAAAACTTGGTTGGAAGAAATCACCAAAGAGCAGATCGAATACAAACCAGAGTCCTTCCTACTAGGGATTTTTGATAAGCAAATTTCCAAAAAAGCCAAATACATAACAATACACATTTTAACAGTGGCCAGATTAGCCTTCGTTCAACACTGGAAACAACATCAAATTCCATCAGAAGAAATGATTATTGAAAAAATCTCAAAATGTGCAGAAATGGATAAATTGACTTTGGTGCTAAAAAACAAAGACACTTCACTATACTACGATAGCTGGAATTGTTGGTATAATTGGATT
Organism: Notechis scutatus; assembly: GCF_049901735.1. Classification (NCBI taxonomy): domain Eukaryota; kingdom Metazoa; phylum Chordata; class Lepidosauria; order Squamata; family Elapidae; genus Notechis; species Notechis scutatus. The sequence continues at coordinate 115,871,381 of NC_142025.1, forward strand.
GACCAAAGATAAATTATATACTGTGTAAAAGTATTTTTAATGTATGTAGGTGTGCTAGTGTGTGTGTATTAAAGGGAGGGGTATATATTCCTGACTGGAAGGTTGCTCCTGAGACAATTTCTGAAAGTTTAATATTTTTTTCTCTATACGGGTTTGCTTAACTATTTTTGTCTCTCCATTAGTTCGCTGAACTTTAGCTACAGAATAGAAAATTTGTATTGTCTTCCAAAATCAGTATGTTCTGTCATGGAAACTCTCATCTATCCTGACTCTTCTGCTACAGAAAAGCCAAGGCCTGCAGAATTTCCAGTCTCTCCCAGGTACAACTGCAGACAGCCATTTTGTCTGTTAAACAATGGGCAGAAAAGGTTCCTCACAGTACATTATGATTTTATGACATTGATGCCCTCAATATTTTTAAGGGGAGGGGCTTGTTCCAAGCACATATTATATTGCACTTACCTATGCTTAAAACATGGAATTATTAAACTGTTAAGAGAGCAGGCAAATAGAATGCTTAGATACTGTAATATTTTCAGTGATATACATATAGATAACGTGCAATATCTTTGTTGCAATTATTATCATGTCATCATGAGGATCAAGCTAAGAAGCCTATCCTTAAACCTTAGTTGGAATGTGAGCACAAAGTCAACAATTGCTTTGATGGAATGCATTCTAGACTCTACAAAAAAAAACCCAGAAAGCAGAGATTTGTGAGTGGGCATCATTCTGCTAGAATTTCATTCAATTGTAAAGAGATATGTAAGCAATGATGATAGATGAGCCTTTTTTGTACACCTCTTATGCTCTGCAGTGCCTGATTCCTTATTCTGACAGTAGTATTCATTTTTAGTTGCTTATAGTTTTGAAGTTCTTTCTTTGCCATACTAGCTATCTTAGGTAAAAATATTATTTCATGTTTCCTCAAAATTTTCTAGCTACATTTCTCCTCCCAGTTTTCCTCTCGATTTGTGTTCATAGGAGCCAAACATTTCCCACAACTGGCACAACTACCTCCCACTGATGGAACAAACTTATTTCCTCTGTTTGCTGCTGCACAATCTTTTGTAGATTGTGTTATTTCTTTTGTAGATTTTGTTATTTACAAAATATCAAAATCTTTTTAGATGTTGTTATTTCCATTCCAGCTGCTTCTCCCTACCTTTTAGTTTTTGCAACAAGGCAACCAGTACAAAGCAAGAGATGCTCTACTCCTAAAAATTGTCTTCAGGTCAGCAAATTTATCGGGATCCTGTGTGAAAGAGATATTTTATGTATTTATTTATTGATTTGATTTGATTTGTCAATTGCTTACAAGATTACGTTGCCAATTTCAAAAGATTACGTTGCCAATTTCAAAAGCCGATACAAAAATTTATGCCACCAGATAAAGACCGAATGCATCAATTATCACATTAAACAAGAGGAAAACCTTCTAAGCACCAATTCCACCCATGCTTTTTACAATTTTGTAAACAACAAACTAAAAGACTCAAGGTCTATCCCACCCTTGATAGGACCTGATGGTAAAGACTGCAACGACAACACCACTAAAGCCAACATCTTTAACACATTCTTCAGCTCAGTATTTGTAAACAGCAATGGATCATGCCCAGTATTTCCTAGCCGTACCACGGATAACAACAATGATCTAATACCTATCGATTTTACAGAAGACAATGTTGAAAAAGCACTACACAATCTAAAACCATCTCTATCTATTGGACCTGATGGAATATGTGCCTACTTCTTAAAAAAGCTATCCACTGCCATAGCCAAACCTCTAAGCATAATCTTTGAAAAATCTTTCAGGACCAGCTCCTTGCCTAACCTATGGTCACAAGCCACAGTCATCCCCATCTTCAAAAAGGGAGACCCAAGCCTAGTTGAAAATTACAGACCAATCTCCTTATGCTGCGTCACCTGTAAAGTCATGGAATCAATTATTAACCAATCCATCATCCTCCACCTAGAGACAAACAACCTACTCTCCAATAAACAATTTGGTTTCAGAAAAAAACTATCCTGTAATCTGCAACTCTTACACTGCAAAAACATATGGATGACACAACTCGACCAGGGCAAAGCAATAGACGCAATCTACATAGACTTCTGTAAAGCCTTTGATTCAGTGGTACACGACAAACTACTCCTAAAAATAAAATCCTATGGTATCTCTGGACAACTGAATAACTGGATAGAAGCATTCCTGGCAAACAGACAACAAATGGTCAAAATTGGGAGCGTCCTATCAAATTCTGTACCTGTCAATAGTGGTGTCCCCCCAAGGCAGTGTTCTAGGACCAACTCTCTTCATACTCTACATAAATGACCTCTGTGATCATATTAAGAGCAATTCGTTCTTTTAAGCTGATGATGTAAAGCTGTTCAATACCACAGACAATACTGCTACCCTACAAAAAGATCTTGACTATGTATCAGAATGGTCAAACAAATGGCAACTTCAAATCTCAACAAATAAATGCTCTGTCTTACATATTGGCAAAAAAAAATCAGAAAATAAAATACAAGCTGAATAGTCAAGATCTTGTTGATGACCCAAGCTCTGTAAAGGACCTTGGAATACTCACCTCTAATGATCTAAGTGCTAGAGCCCACTGCAACTACATAGCCAAAAAGGCATTAAGAGTTGTTAACCTAATCCTACGTAGCTTTTTCTCTGGTAATATCACACTACTAACCAGAGCATACAAAACATTTGCTAGACCAATACTCGAATACAGTTCATCAGTCTGGAACCCACATTACGTATCTGATATTAGCACAATTGAGAAAGTCCAGAAATATTTCACAAGAAGAGTTCTCCACTCCTCTACTCGTTGTAGAATACCTTATGCCACCAGACTTGATATTCTAGAACTAGAAAACCTTGAATTACGCCATCTTCGGTCTGATTTAAGCATAGTATATAAAATCATACATTACAATGTCCTACCTGTCAATGAATACTTCAGCTTCAACCATAACAACACAAGAGCACACAATAGATACAAACTCAAAGTTAACCGCACCAAACTTGATTGCAGGAAATACGACTTCAGCAATAGAGTGGTCAATGTCTGGAATACTCTACCCGACTCTGTAGTTTCTTCCCCAAACCCCAAAACTTTAACCTTAGACTGTCTACTATTGACCTCACCCCTTTCCTAAGAGGTCTGTAGGGGCGTGCATAAAGCGCACCAACGTGCCTACCGTCCCTGTCCTTTTGTTTCTCTTATTCTTCTTTTATTTTTCTTATATGTACCCATTTCATGTATTCACAACTATGTATACACTTATACTTATTATCTTGTAAACAATTGGCAAATCAAATAAAATAAAATAAATAAATAAAGATAATAGGTATAAGTATAAACATAGTTATGAATATATGAAATGGATACATATAAGAAAAGTAAAAAGAAGCAATAGGACAGGGACGGTAGGCACATTGGTGCGCTTATGCATGCCCCCTACAGACTTCTTAGGAAAAGGGTGAGGTCAATAGTAGACAGTCTAAGGAGAGAAGGCGGAGCCACGTCGCCGCGTTACAGCTGTAATTTCGGGGCTCCGAAGTTACAGCTGATTTCTTCGCCCCTGGTCGGTCCAATGGACCTAAACCGGTCCCGTGAGACGGTGATAGTAAGGGGCGCGTTCTGTTGATCACAGGGACACCGCAAGTCCCTGGTGGATCCAGAAGAAGCCCCTTTACCATCGGCGGAGAGGCAGCCATTAAGCTGCTGAAGCAGGGACAGCTCCGGAAGGAAGAGAAGAAAGAAAGAGAAAGTGTATCGGCTGGTGAGATTTTTTATTTTTATTTATTTGGGATAAGACACCCTAGAAGAAGAAGAAACCTGTAAGATTTTTGACAGAACTTGATAAGATGGACTTAGTGGCGATTTTTTAGGAGATGTCAAAATGAGGCTTGGCTTTTTACTTTTTTTTTTTTCTAGTCAACTTCTATTGTGATTAGTAATTGTAACCAGACTGGTGTTTCCTTTTATAATTACCTATTTTCTTTTTCCTTTTTGACTGTTTATATTTTTAATAGAGGCGCCCTTTAGTAATTTTTTCTTTTTTTAAATATATACATATATATACACATATTTTCTTTTTCTATTGGGCTTTTTTTTTTCGGGAAGAAGGGGGAGTGGAGTAGAGAAACTTTGTAACTTTGTAACACTGCCAACTAGAGGCTTGAAAATACTTTACTCGAAGTTGAGAGAACTGTGAGAAACTCTTTCCCAAGGACACTGAGTGGATAAGATAGAGGGAGGAACTCTGGAGAATGTTTTCACAGGTGTCTCTTTGGGATTTCTACAATCAACTGAATATTTGAAGCTTGGCTTTGAAACTTGTGCAGAAGCCATAATAAGAGCCTTGGACGTTTAAATAAAATGCAGTTTGCTCCTTGCTTTACTTGTTGTTAGCTTTTATCCCTCCTCCTCAACCCTATAGCATTTCGTAATATTTGTACACTTTTGCTTATTACTATTATTATTATTTTTCACTTATTTTTTTTCTAAAGGGAAAGCCTCAGAATATTTTTTCCTTTTTCCTTTCCTTTTTCCTTTTGGGGGGACTTTTGCTTTTTTCACCTTTATATGTATATATTCTTTTTTTATGGCTATGTTTTATTTTCTTGAGATCTCGCAATTGGATTAAGGTGTGAAGAACCTGAAGAATTTTTCTTTTTTTTTCCTTTTATTATTATTATTATTTTTTAATATTACTGGGTTTTATTCTCCTTCTGACTATCCCAACTGAGGATTAAGGTCTAGAAGAACCTGAAGAAATCTTTCTTTTTTCCTTGAAACCTCTTTCTTTTTTTAAATTTTGGGCTTTTTATTTTTTACTGGTTTTTCTTTTTCACGTTTTTCCTTTCCCTAATTGGATTACAATTGCCACTCTGCCAACTGGATTAAAAGAGTGGGAAGATTCTGAGTTATTTAAATGAGTAAGAAAATTCTACCTTCTGGTACCTCAACTTCTGCTCCTGCCTCCCCATCAATTGGAGGACGACTTTCAACAATGGCGAAGCAAGATAAAGGACAAATGGATCTAACGACGGTTATACAAGAAATTCAAGAACTTAAAATGAGTATTGAACAAAGGACGGGGAGTATTGAACAAAAAATTGAAAACTTCCAACAAATGATGGTGAAATATGATGAGAGACTGCAAAAAATGGAAGAGAAAGACAATCAAAGAGATGAGAAACTGCAAAAAATGGAAGAGAAAGACAATCAAAGAGATGAGAAAATTGGAAATATTGATGACAGAGTGACAACGCTTGAACAAAACAAGAATGAGATGTTGAAGTGGGAGATGGACAGATCAGAATATTACCTCAGATTTCAAAATATAGAGGAAGAAAAAGGACAAGATCTTGCTGCAGTAATGATAGAAATCTTGGCTGAAGTTCTGGAAATAACAGAGGAAAAGATGATGGATGGAATAGATGAGATATACCGAGTTTTTACAAGATATGCGTCGAGGAATAAGCTACCAAGAGAAGTTCATGTCAGATTTACCAAAAAATCTATTAAAACACAGATATTACAAGCGGCAAGAGAGAAGGCATTGAAATATAGAGATAAAGAGATTGTGGTTTTAAAACAAGTACCCAGAAAAGTTAGAGAGATGAGAAGAGAATATCGATTCCTGACTAAAATATTATTGGAAAAGGAGGTGAATTACAGATGGTTGATTCCAGAAGGATTAATGGTTACATGGAAAGAATAGAGATACAGAATTGGCTCAATTGACGAAGCAGAATCGTTTTATAATGAATTCTCTAAAAGAAGAGAAACAGAGATAGAAAAAGAGATTACTCTAACTGAATTTCAAGAGGACCAAATAGAGATGGGAAAAGAAGAAGGTGCAGTAGGTGGACAAGTGGAGACTAAAGAACAACGTGAAGTAAGATCAACGAGAGCTGTTAGACCTAAATATAAATCATAACTATGGAGGAAAAAAAATGATTTCTTTGAATATAAATGGACTGAATTCAGCTACTAAAATAAGGAAAACCTTTCATAAAATAGAGAAATTAAAATTTGACATAATTTGCTTACAAGAAGTACACATTAAAAAACAACATCAACAATTATTGGTGCGACCAAAAATAGGGAAAATTTTTACTTCTCTGACCCACTGTAAGAAAAGAGGAGTGGTTTTGTACATTAAAGAAACCATTCCAGCAAAACTGATTTATACTGATGAAGACGGAAGAGTATTAATGGTTGAAATAGTGGATAATAATACAAAAATACTCCTGGTTGCAATCTATGCTCCGAATGATAAACAAAAAAGATTTTATAAAAAATTACATATGAAAATAATTGAATTGGACTATGCTAATATATTTATAATGGGAGATTTTAATGGAATTGTAGACAATGAATTGGACTATACAGCAAAAATAACACGACAAAATAGGAAGACCCTCCCTAAATCCTTTTTGAAATGATAGAGGAACTAAATTTAAAAGATATATGGAGGAAAGAAATATTAAAACTCAACAATATACTTTCTATTCGAATAGACATTCATCATGGTCCAGAATAGATATGATTTGGACGTCAACAGAATTATTATCTAATATTCAAGAAATAAATATTGAAACAAGTACATGGGCAGACCATAACCCAATGACAATTAAATGGAAAGGACAAAAAATAAGATCTAGATGGACATTAAATAATACTATTTTAAAGGAAAAAGACTTTACACAATGGATGGAAAAAGAACTGGCCTTCTTCTTTAATGAAAATAGAAAAGAAGATACTTCAATACAGAATGTTTGGGATACAATGAAGGCATATGCAAGAGGATTGATAATGGATTATACAAAGAAAAAGAATATTAGGAAGAGGCAAATGATTAAAACTTTAGAAGATGATTATAAAAAATTGGAAAAAGAATTACAGAGAACGCCACAGAAAAAAGATATTAAATTTAAAATGGACATAATCAAACATAAAATGGACCAAACAGAGAAAGAAGAATTGGCGCAAAAAATCAGAAGCGCTAAACAGAACTACTTTGAGGATGCAAACAGGCCAGGTAGATGGTTAGCATACAAACTGAGAAAAGAGAAAGAATCAAGGAGAATACTACAGTTAATGGACGAACAAGGTCAAGTTTGTCATGGTAATAAGGAGAAAAAGAGAATTATTCGAGACTTTTATGCACAATTATATAAGCAGGAGGATTTTGATGAGGGGAAAATTAAACAGTATTTACAAAATGCCAACCTACCTAAGATACCTGATGAAACTGGGAAAATGTTAGAAAATCCTATAACAATGATGGAATTAACTGAAGCACTCAATAGGCAGAATAACGGGAAAGCACCAGGACCAGATGGTTTCCCGGCAGAATTTTATAAAACATTACAAGAATCGTTGAGTATTTCATTGTTAGAAATTATGAATGAAGCTATGATAAATAAGAAAATACCTAAAACATGGTCAGAAGCTTATATTACACTTATCCCAAAAGAAGGGGCTGACCCATCACAAATTAAGAACTATAGACCTATTTCTTTACTGAATGCAGATTATAAAATATTTGCTTCAATTTTGGCAGAAAGGCTTAAAAAATACCTAAATAATTTTATCCATCCTGATCAGAATGGATTTCTACCAAAGAGACAAATTAAAGACAACATGAGAGTAATTTTGGACACTTTGGAATACTATGAGGCACACCCTGAAAAACAAATGGCTTTGATATTCTTAGATGCCCAAAAGGCATTTGATAACATGAATTGGAGATTTATGTTATTATTATTGGAACAGATGGGCTTTGCTAGAAAATTTATTCAAGCAATAGAAGCCATATATTACAAGCAAACAGCAAAAGTGATGATAGATGGAGAATTTACAGACCCTATCAATATTAAAAAAGGCACAAGACAAGGATGTCCACTATCCCCTTTGTTATTTGTATTGACTTTGGAAGTGTTAAATAGAAATATTAGTGAAGATACAAATATAAAAGGAATGAAAGTTAAAAAGGAGGAATTTAAATTGCAAGCCTTTGCGGACGACTTGGTCTTTATTCTGGAAGACCCTCTAGAGACAGCTTTAAAATTACTGGAAAAGATAGAGACGTATGGTGAGATGGCTGGCTTGAAAATAAATAAAGACAAAACAAAGATTCTGACAAAAAATATGTTATTAAGGCAAAGAGAAGAGTTGGCAGACCTATTGAAAATTCAAGTTACGAATAAAGTTAAATACTTGGGGATATTTTTGACGTCAAGATGTACTACACTGAAAGAGAATAACTATATTAAACTTAAACAGCAGATAGCATCTGACTTGAAAAAATGGGAAAACCTACAATTATCTTTGATAGGTAGAATTTCAACAATTAAAATGAATATTTTACCTAGAATTTTATATTTGTTTCAAACAATACCAATTAAATTAGGTAAGGATTATTTTGAAGAATTAAATAAAATTGTGTTGAAGTATATATGGCAAGGTAAGAAAGCGAGAATAAAACTAAAACTTTTACAGGATGCTAGAACTAGAGGAGGATTTGGCCTTCCTAATTGGGAGTTGTATTATCAAGCTGCAAACTTAATGTGGGCTAAAGAATGGATAACGTTAAGAAAGTCTAGATTACTGGCATTGGAAGGACATGACTTATTATTGGGTTGGCATGCTTTTTTATGGTATAAGGGAACTAAATCGCAGGGTTATTTCAGAAGGCACTATATACGGGAATCGTTATGGTTGAATTGGGAGAAAATTAAGAAACAATGTTATTTGAAAATCCCAGTTTGGTTATCAACTATCGAAGCTTTTTCCTATCCCATAATTTATAAGAAGGAACAAACAGTTAGATATGGGGAAATACTGGATGAAAAGGGTGAACTTAAAACGATGCAAAAGTTAGAAGAACAAGATATAAAGATGAATTGGTTTTCATATGCGCAAATACACTGAAGGTATCTTAAAGATTCTAAAACAGAAGGATTTTATGATAAATTGACTGATTTAGATAGGATTTTGACAGGTTCTGATGAAAAAGTGATTAAAAAACTATATAGTTATTTGTTGGAAATTAAATTAGAGGAAGAGCAAGTTAAAGAAACAATGATTGTTTGGGGGAAGAACTTTGGATATGGGATTAATTTAGAGAAATGGCAAAAATTGTGGTCTCAAAATTATAAAATGACAATGTCAACAGCATAAAAAGAAAATTTGTATAAGATGTTTTACAGGTGGCATTTCCCCCCCGACAAGAATAGCAAGAATGTTCAAGAATAAATCTGAAAAGTGCTGGAAATGTCATCAGATCCCTGGCTCATATTACCATATGTGGTGGACTTGTGAGGAGGCCAGGAAATACTGGACTAGAATTCGCATATGGTTGGAAGAAATGACAAAAGAACATATAGATTTGAAACCGGAGATTTTTCTATTGGGAATCTTACCTGATACATTCAACAAAAACTTAAAGTATTTGATTGTAAATGTGTTAACAGCGGCTAGGATTGTATTTGCTAAAAATTGGAAGAGTGAGAAAATACCATTAGAGGAAGAAATTATTAAGAAAATGCTGGAATGTGCTGAAATGAGCAGATTGACATTTGAAATTAGAGAACAAGAAGATAAACAATTTTATGAAGTTTGGGATCTTTTTTATAAATGGTTAGATAATACAATATAATAATAGAATATTTAGAAACCTAGGAAATAATAACGAATATACATTTTTTTTTGGTTTTGATAACATCTTTAGAATATTTTATTAAGATAGATTTGGTATGATTTTACGATCTGTTATAAAATAAATTAACTAAATTATAGTTATCTCGCTTAAGTATGAATTAGTAAAATTATAGTCAAATGATTGTTTAATAATGATATTAGGATATATAATTGTTGATTGATAATATGAATTATTATGTAACATAATTATTATGATGACTATGAAATGGATGCACAAAAAGGAGTGGTAAACCAACCGATGCACTGTCTGTAAATTTATGAAGAATGATGGTGTTTTTATGTTATGTTTTATGTTTTATGTGTTTTTATTTGTTGTTAAAATCAATAAAACTTTTATCAAAAAATAATAATAGTAGACAGTCTAAGGTTAAAGTTATTGGGGTTTGGGGAAGAAACCACAGAGTCAGATAGAGTATTCCAGACATTGACCACTCTGTTGCTGAAGTCATATTTCCTGCAATCAAGTTTGGTGCAGTTTACCTTGAGTTTGTATCCATTGTGTGCATTGTGTGTATTGTTATGGTTGAAGCTGAACTATTCATTGACAGGTAGGACATTGCAATGTATGATTTTATATACTATACTTAGATCGGACCGAAGGTGGCGTAGTTCTAAATTTTCTAGGTCTAGAATTTCGAGTCTGGTGGCATAAGGTATTCTGCAACAAGTAGAGGAGTGGATAATTCTTTTCATGAAATATTTCTGGACTTTCTCAACTGTATTAATATCTGTTATGTAATGTGGATTCCAGACTGATGAGCTGTATTTCCAGTGTGGCCCCGCAGGCTAGATCTAAGCATCCCGCAGGCTGGATCTGCCTCCCAGACTTTGAGTTTGACACGCCTGTGCTACATATTCAAAATGGACAGTGATTAATAGATGTGTGTGTATGTGTATGTATGTATGTATGTATGTATGGGTGTAGGTATATATGTATGTATATAGCATGTGTGTTATGTAAGTGTTTGGGTAGACATATACTTTCGCTTGAAAGCAGACAACAGAATTTCATTTTTGGTGTGGGCCAGTGGGCTCACAGCAAAAAAAATGACAATAGAGTTATCTTATATCTTATTTCAAGTTCATTTTGGGTCAGTTATTATATTTTAGACAGATGTAGAGAGTAAGAGAGTAAGATGATCAAGTTACTCTCAGTATTGTGCATTTATGAATATTCAAGTATCAGCTTTTTAATAACCGTTTGTCTGAAGTAATGTAGGGTTTCCTGCCTAAGCAGGGGGTTGGACTAGAAGACCTCCAAGGTCCCTTCCAATTATTCTATTCTATTCTATTCTACTCTACTCTACTCTACTCTACTCTACTCTACTCTACTCTACTCTACTCTAATCTAATCTAATCTAATCTAATCTAATCTAATCTATTCTATATATAATTGTGCCTGCCCCATTTTTACAATCTTTTTGTATGATCTCAACTTTTTCTAGACTAGCCTTCAAGGATCCCTTTTAAAACCTTGCATTTCTATTCTATGGAGACAAAATGACCCCATTTTTAAAGACATCACCATCATCATTATTGTTATTGGTGTCTTTTCTACTCACAAAATTTATTTTAAAAAGGGGAATAGAATGAGATATGAGAAAATTGCTGTGTATCTTTGTGCCATTATGTATGTCATTCTTTTCTACCATCATCATGTTAATATTTAAACAATTCTCTGGGGTTAATTGACTTCTCTTTCGAATGTTTTGATATAGTCTCAACTTTGAGGTATCCTTGGTGCTCTCTGAGCTTGCTTCTTTTCTTGCAGATATTTCACTACCCTAACTATTTATTTATTTAATTTGATTTGTCAATCGCTTACAAGATACAGGTATAAGAATAAACATAGTTTTGAATACATGAGATGGATACTTATAAGAAAAATAAAAAGAAACAATAGGACAGGGACGGTAGGCATGATTGGTGTGCTTATTCACACCCCCTACAGGCCTCTTAGGAAGGGGGTGAGGTCAATAGTAGACAGTCTAAGATTAAAGTTGCTGAAACTTTGCCGAAGTCGTATTTTCTGCAATCAAGTTTGGGGCGGTTAACCTTGAGTGTGTATCTATTGTGTGCTCTTGTATGTTATGATTGAAGCTGAAGTATTCATTTGCAGGTAGGACATTGCAATGTATGATTTTATATACTATATTTAGATAGGAGAGAAGGCGGCATAGTTCTAGGTTTTCTAGGTCTAGAATTTCAAATCTGGTGGCATAAGGTATTCTACAATAAGTAGAGGAACAGAGAACTCTTCTTGTGAAATATTTCTGGACTTTCTCAATTGTGTTAATATCAGATACATGCTATGGGTTCCAGACTGATGAGCTGTATTCAAATATAGAAATAGCAAATGTTTTGTATGTGCTAGTTAGTAGTGTGATATTACCAGAGAAGAAGCTAGATTAACAACTCTTAATGCCTTTTTGGTGATGTAGTTACAGTGGGCTCTAGCAGTTAGATCATTAGAGATGAGTACTCCAAGGTCCTTGACAAAGTTTGGATCCTCAACAAGGTCTTGACTATTTAGATTGTATTTTATTTTCTGTTTTTATTTTTTGCCAATATGTAAGACAGAGCATTTATTTGTTGAGATTTAAAGTTGCCATTTGATTGACCATTCTGATACATAGTCAAGGTCTTTTTGGAGGGTAGTAGTATTGTCTGTGGTGTTGAATAGCTTTACCTCATCAGCAAAGAGAATGCAGTTGCTCTTCATATGATCACAGAGGTCATTTATGTAGATTATGAAGAGAGTTGGTCCTAGAACACTGCCTTGGGGGACACCACTGTTGACAGGTACAGAATTTGATAGGATGCTCCCAATTTTGACCATTTGTTTTCTGTTTGACAGGAATGCTTCTATCCAGTTATGTAGGTGTCCAGAGATACCATAAGATTTTAGTTTTAGTAGTCGTTTGTCATGTACCACTGAATCAAAGGCTTTACAGAAGTCTATGTAGATTGCATCTATTGCTTTGCCCTGATCGAGTTGTGTAGTCCATATGTTTTTGCAGTGTAAGAGTTGCAGATTACAGGATAGTTTTTTTTCTGAAACCAAATTGTTTATTAGAGAGTAGGTTGTTTGTCTCTAAATGGAGGATAATGAATTGGATAATAATTGATTCCATGACTTTACAGGTGATGCAGCATAAGGAGATTGGTCTGTAATTTTCAACTAGGTTGGAGTCTTCCTTTTTGAAGATGGGGATGACTGTGGCTTGTGACCATAGTTTTGGCAAGGAGCTGGTCCTGGAAGATTTTTCAAAGATTATGCTTATAGGTTCAGCTATGGCAGTGGAGAGTTTTTTAAGAAGTAGGCACATATTCCGTCCGATACAATAGATAGGGATGGTTTTCGATTGTGCAGTGCTTTTTCAACATTGTCTCCTGTAAAATCGATGTGTATTAGATTGTTGTAGTTGTTTGTGGTTCGACTAGGAAGTACTGGGCTTGATCCATTGCTGTTTACAAATACTGAGCCAAAGAATGTGCTAAAGAGGTTTGCTTTGATGGTGTTGTCATTGCAGTCTTTGCCATTAGGTCCTTTCAGGGGTGGGATGGACCTTGAGTCTTTTAGTTTGTTGTTTACAAAGTTATAGAAAGCACGGGTGGAATTTGTGTGTAGAAGGTTTTCCTCTTGTTTAATGTGATAATTAGTGCATTCAGTTTTTATCTGGTGGCATAGATTTTTGTATTGGCTTTTGAAGTTGGCAACGTGACCAGATTTGTTTTTTTGCCAAAGTGTTCTATTTTTGGATTGAAGCTTCCTTATTTTTATGGGTAATCTGTTTTTCCTGGTTTTTGGAGTTGTTATTGGTACATGTAGTTTGATGACTTTTTTGATTTCTAGTAAGATATGTTGTAATGGTCTTCAACAGTATTGCATCCAGTGAATAGAAATTGCCAATCAAGGGAAGAGAGATCATTGATTATAAGATCATAGTTGCATTTTTTGAAATTATAATTGGGGATTTTGTTGTTGTGATGATTTTTATGTGGACATATGTTGAGACAAAAGTCAATCATGTTGTGGTCACTGTTGGAAAAGGGTTCTTTAATTTGTATTCCATAAATTGAATTCAAACTATTGCAGAAGATGAGATCGAGGCACTTGTTGAGCCTAGTATTGTTGGTTACTAGTTGTTCCAGTCCCAGATTTGTTACAGCATTGTAGAAGGTTGCATGTATGGGTTCAGTTGTACATTCATTTAGGGTCCAGTTAATTTGAGGTACATTGAAGTCACTAAGAAAGATAAAAGCATGTGTATTTTGTATTTATTATTTATTTTAGTATTTATTTGATTTGTCAATTGCTTACAAGATACAGGTATAAGAATAAATATAGTTTTGAATACATGAGATAGATACTTACAAGAAAAATAAAAAACAATAGGACAGGGATGGTAGGCACGATTGGTGCGCTTTTGCACATCCCCTATAGGCCTCTTAGAAAGGGGGTGAGGTCAATATTAGACTGTCTAAGGTTAAATTTTTTGGGGTTTGGTGAAGAAACCACAGAATCAGGTATAGTATTCCAAACAATGACCACTCTGTTGCTGAAGTCGTATTTTCTGCAGTCAAGTTTGGTGTGGTTAGCCTTGAGTTTGTATCTATTGTGTGCTCTTGTATTGTTATGATTGAAGCTGAAGTATTCATTTGCAGGTAGGACATTGCAATGTTTGATTTTATATACTATATTTAGATAGGACAGAAGGTGGCATAGGTCTAGGTTTTCTAGGTCTAGAGTTTCAAGTCTGATGTCCATGTTAGTAGTGTATTTAGCTTGTTTACATGTTCGATGTCATAATGAGAGGCTCTGTAACATAGTAAGAACCGAAATGTGATATTTAAGGTCAGTTCACAGATAATGGTCTCAGGAAGAGCAAGCTCTTGGGTAACTTGGATGTTTTTAGATGTAAGGACTTTTTATAGAAGATAGCAACACCTCCGCCTCTAGGGATTTCATGATCAGATTGGTAAACATGATAGTCTCTTACTGAAGTAATGGAGTGAGGGAGATAGGTAATATCATCAGTGTTAATGATTAGCACTGATGCTGTTACCTCTGGTAGTTAGGGTAATGAAACATCTGCAAGAAAACAAGGAAGCTCAGAGAGCATCAAAGAGCCCTCATTTCATCCCTGATTTACAAATATTCTTTATTAGTCTTGACTTTTTTGACTACTGATTCTCCTTCTGAGGATTTATTTCTCTTGATAGTGTTTAATCATTTTAGAAGCAAGATCTCTCCTTGTTCATATACAAAAAGAGTGCTTAAAACCTTTTTTACTAGCAAATACATTGTTCTGACTTGAGCCTGCTGATGCAATTATCTACTCTGTAATTAATAAAACTACTGTGATTTATTTTCTTCAACTATATGTGTAAGACCAGTGATAAAATAATAGCATATTTGCCTGGTGGCTTAAAGCCTCCTGAATGACTGACAGCTAGAAATGGAAGACTACAATAAATATCCTTCTCAAAAGAATTGGTCAACAAACTGCAAATCTCTCTGGTTACTCTAGATATTCATTATGCTTCTTGCTGATGACAGAGAACTAACAGAGGAAAACACACTGCTTCGTATGACAGTCTGTGAACAAGCCAATTACACTCTAGGGTGGATACAGTGACAGCTAGGGTAAAAAATGAATTTCAAAATGGTGCAATCCACGTTATACTTGCATCTCTTACCCCTCTTAGAGTGCAAACTTACTGAACCTGTTGCTTTTCCATATGTGTCGTATCAACCTGGGGATTATGTTATTGGTGGGCTCACATCTCAGCTTGTTTCAGGTTTTCTCATGTATTTTTTCAGGGTTTCTCCTTTGTCAAAAGATAGGGAGAACAAAAGGTAGGAATTTCACCTAAATTCCTTGCCATTGCATAGAATTTACTGGGATTAATACTATCGATATTTTTGATGATTAGAGGCTTGGAGGCTAAAACTTATGGAGAATGGAGAAGATATTGGGTATATCTAGTTTAGTGAAAAGGAGGACTGGGCTGACATGATAGAGTGTTTCAACACTTATAGAATAGAATAACAGAGTTGAAAGGAATCTTATAGATCTAGTCCAAACCCCCTGCTTAGGCAGGAAACCCTACACCACTTCAGACAAATGGTTATCCAACATCTTTTTAAAAACTTCCAGTGTTTGAGCATTTACAACTTCTGGAGGCAAGTTGTTCCACTGATTAATTGCTCTAACTGTCAGGAAATGTCTCCTTAGTTCTAGGTTGCTTCTCTCCTTGATTAGTTTCCACCCATTGCTTCTTGTCCTGCCATGCTTTGGAGAATAGCTTGACTCCCTCTTTTCTGTGGCAGCCCCTGAGATATTGGAACACTGTTGTCATGTCTCCCCTAGTCCTTCTTTTCCTTAGACTAGACATTCCTGCAACCATTCTTCATATGTTTTAGCCTCCATTCCCCTATTCATCTTTGTTACTCTTCTCTGCACTCTTTCTAGAGTCTCAACATCATTTTTACATCGTGACAACCAAAACTGAATGCAGTATTCCAAGTGTGGCCTTACCAAGACTTTATAGTGGTGTTAACACTTCATATGATCTTGATTCTATCCCTCTGCTTACGCAGCCTAGAACTGTGTTGGTTTTTTTTAGCAGCTGCTGCACACACTGCTGGCTCATATTTAAATGGTTGTCCCTCTCACAGTTACTACTATTGAGCAAGGTACCACATATATACTGTACCTGTACATTTTGTTTTTCTTGCCTAAATGTAGAATCTTATTTGAGAAGCTGCCACAAAGAATAGAGGGTTGACCTATTCTACAAAGCACCTGAAGGCACGAATAAGAAGCAATGGATGAAAGCTAAACAGGGAGAGTAGCAACCTAAAACTTTGGAGAAATTTCTTAAAAGTAAAAACAATCAGTGGAATGACTTAACTTCAGAAGTTTTAGGTGCTCCAGCAATGCAGGCTTTTAAGAAGAGACTGGACATCCATTAATCTGAAACTAGAAGACCTCCAAGGTCCCTTCCAGTTCTGTTATACTGTTATGCTGATATCCTCCTTTTCATTTTGGAATATGAATATGACAAAGAGGAGTGGTTTTTCTGAAAGTGTATTTGAATTCAGATACATTTTGGTGCATCATAGAGTTTTACTAGACATATCCATGCAATTTTCATGGAAATAATGCAGAAGGAGTTTTACACAGGATATTGTTTTTCATTTCATTTTAAAACTCTTGAGGGTCCTTTGTTTTCCCCATTCATATATCAGACAGTTCTGATAGCCTTTGGGTGGAGTTAAAATTTCAGTAACTTTTAAAATGATTAGAAGCCATTTCTAGTTACAACAGTTAAGCAAGGTTTTTTATGCTTAGGCCAAGAATCTTAAGTTTTTGTTGCAGAATGGGGAGGATGTTTTTAAAGAATACATTTTGCAATTCATTTCAAATATGTCTGCAGATCTATCGACCAAATGATCAAATTTTTTTTTACCAGCACAACTTAGCCTTGGCATTTTCAATAAATGAAATAAATAGGAATTTGAAGATCTTAACTAACATCACCCTTGGATTCTACATCCTGGACAGCTACCACCAGGAAAAAATGTTCTATCACAGTGTTCTGCACCTTCTCTTCAAGTCACAGAGATTTGTCTCCAATTATAATTGTGACTCCTGGAAGAACATGGTAGCTGTGATTGCAGGATTATATTCTGATATTTCCCTCTATGTGGCGGACATCTTGATGATGTACAAGATCCCACAGATCAGGCCTTTTTAGGGAAGGGGGCACTTGTGTTATGGCTGTTTGATATATTTACATCTTTGTTCTGCTGAGTCTTTGCACGGCATACTCAGAAAATGGCATTTAGGAGGGCAGAGCTTGCGTCACGACAATACGGCATGCGATCTTGGAGGTCTGAGATCACTGCCGATATCTTTGCTCCTGGACAGTCCTATCAGATCTAAACCATCCCAAAGAGATGGTGAAAGTGAAGAGCGCATCCTGTCGATCCCAGGGATACTGCAAAGTCCCTGGTAGATCCAGGAGAAGCTCTTCTTGCCAGTGGCAAAGAGGCAGCCATTAAAGCTGCTGAAGTTGGGACAGCTCCGAAACGGAAGAGAGCAGAAAGAGAGAGTGTGCCGGTTTGGTGAGAACTTTTTTGTTTTGTTTTAAGATCTGAAAGGACACCCTAAGGAAAAGAAAGAATCTGTAAAAGTTTTGACAGAAGTGATTAAGCGGCGATTTTAAACAGGAATGTCAAAGTAATGTTTTGTTTTGTTTTTCTCATTGCTGGATTTTCTATATATGATCTTGTATTTTGAAACTGGACTGTTTTTTTTCATTTATATCTATTTTTTTCTTCTCCTTTTTGATTTTGTAATATTTTAGGCTAGAGGCTCCCTTTAGTTATTTCATTTAAAAAAAAATCTTTTCTTTTTTTTATTAATTCTTATTATATCCTGCTCAGAAAAGGAGGGGGAAAGTGAGAGCAAAGATGTGGGAATAATAAACTTTGGCCTGGGCTTGAGTAATGATTAATATAATGCTTTATACATACATGCCTGTTTAAAGGTCACTAAGGTAATGCAAAGAAAAGAGAACAATAAGGACAAAAACAAACAAGGAGGCAGCTTAAACAACTGCAAACAAGCCTGTACTATATCTAATTATTAATCCCCAATGTAATTATGCTGACTATGTACAAAAATCTAAATAAAAGGAAGCACTAGAATTTTATTCTGGGCTCCCATCCCGAGTACACACGCTTGTGTCTCATTCTTTCCATGGGAGACCACCACACAAAGACACTTTGTAACACTGCCAACTAGAGGCTTGAAATTATTCTGTTTCCCTGTGACCAGACAAAGCTGAGAAAGAAAGAACTGAGACTCTTTTTCAAGGGCATTGCTATTTGATAAGATAGAGGGAAGAGCATGGGAGAGTATTATTGCAGGTGCTCTTCTGGGTTTCTATCAACAGCTGGAGTCTGGTGTTGAAATGTAGGGGAAAAAAAGGTGATAAGTTTTTGGAGAAGAGAGTTATAATAAGAGCCTTGGATAATCAAAGTGCAGTGTGCCCTTTTTACTTTTCCTAAGTTGTGCTATCCCTCCTCACCAGCTTTATTGTATTTTATTATCTTTTTTTTTTTTTTTTTTGTAATAACTATTTGGTGTTTTTTTTGGCTTTGTTGGAGCTTGTCTTTGTTTTTCTTTCTTTTTTTTTTTTGGGAAGTCCAATCTCTACGTTTGCTTTTTATTTTAAAGGGAAAGTCTTAAAAGCCTTTTTTTTCCTTTCCTGGTATTTTTGTTTTTTCATCTACCTTTCTGGTCTATTGATTGGATTAAGGTATACAAAAACCTGAAGAAATTTTGTCCTCCCTTTTTTTCTTTTTTTAATATTATTATTGGGCTTCTTTTTTCTACTATTTTCATTTTGAACTATAATTGGTTACTTCACAATTGGATTAAGGTTTAGAAGAACCTGAAGATTTTGAATTGCTTAAAATGAGTAGGAAATTTATAGCTCCTGGTTCTTCAATTTCTACCTCTTCCTCTCCACCATCTGGAGGACAACGTTCAATACAGACAATGTTAAAGCAAGAAAAAGAACAAGAAAAAGTGACTCTGCAGATGATTATGCAAGGAATTCAAAATATTCAAGCAAGATCAGAGAATATTGAAAAGAGAATTGAGAACATCGAACAAAGAACAGAGAACATTGAACAAAGAACAGGGTAAACCAATGAAAAAGTGGAGAATATCCAACCAATGATGTTGAAGTATGATGAGAGAATCCAAAAAATTGAAGAAGAAGATAAACAAACAGAGGAGAAGATTGGAAACATTGACAGCAGACTAACAGTGGTTGAACAAGATAAAAGTGGGGTGCTGAAGTGGGAGATGGACAGGTCAGAATTCTATCTTAGATTCCAAAATGTAGAGGAAGAAAAAGGACAAAACCTAGCTGAGATAATGATAGAAATACTGGCTGAAGCTTTGGAAATAACTCAAGAGAAGATGATGGATGGAATAGATGAGGTTTATTGAGTTTTCACAAGATATGCGATGAGAAATAGCTTACCAAGAGAAGTTCACATTAGATTTACAAAGAAAGCCATTAAAACGCAAATATTGCAAGTGGCAAAAGAGAAAACATTGAAATACAAAGACAAGGAGATTGTAGTCTTGAAACAAATACCAAGAAGAGTGAGAGAGATGAGAAGAGAATACCGATTCCTGACTAAAATGCTACTTAAAAAAGAGGTGAATTATAGATGGCTGATTCCAGAAGGTTTAATGTTCATGTGGCAAGAACAGAGACATAGAATTGACTCAATTGAGAAAGCGGAATTATTTTATACAGAATTTTTTGGAAGGAAAGAGGAAGAGGCAGAAAAAGAGATCTCACTAATTGAATTCCAAGAGGACTGCCAAATGGTGACTGAAAAAGAAGAAGGCGCAGTAGGTGGAAAGGTGGAAGCCAAAGAACATCGTAAATTAAGATCTACGAGAGCTGCTAAACGTAACTATAAAATATAACCATGGAAGAGAAAAAAATGATTACAATTAATATAAATGGACTTAACTCAGCTGTTAAAAGAAGGAAAACCTTTCATAAATTAGAAAAATTAAAATTTGATATAATTTGTCTACAAGAAGTACATATTAAAAAACAATATGAACAATTGTTGGTACAGCCAAAATCAGGGAAAATATTTACTTCCTTGACCCAATGTAAGAAAAGAGGAGTGGTTTTATATATTAAAGAGACCACCCCAGCAAAATTGATCTATACCGATGATGATGGAAGAATACTAATGGTGGAAATAATGGACAATAATATGAAAACACTCCTGATTGCAATTTATGCTCCGAATGATAAACAAGAAGAATTCTACAAATATTACATTTGAAAATAATTGGATTGGACTATGTTAATATAGTTATGATGGGAGACTTTAATGGAATTGTAGACAATAAATTGGACTATACAGCAACAATAATAAAGCAAAACAGAAAGACTCTCCCTAAATCTTTTTTTAAAATGGTAGATGAAATAAACTTAAAAGATACATGGAGAGAAAGAAATGCTAAAACTAAACAATACACACCTTCTACTCAAATAGACACTTATCATGGTCCAGAATAGATATGATATGGATGTCAACAGAATTAATATCTAACATTCAAAAAAGAAATATTGAAACAAGTACTTGGGCAGATCACAATCCAATGACAATTAAATGGAAAGGACAAAAAAGAAGATCTAGATGGACATTAAATAATACTATTTTAAAGGAAAAAGACTTCACACAGTGGATGGAGAAAGAATTGGCTTTTTTCTCTAGAGAAAACAAAAAAGAAGTTGCATCAATTCAGAATGTATGGGATACAATGAAGGCATATGTTAGAGGCTTGATAATAGACTATACAAGGAAAAGGAATGCTATGAAAAGGCTAGCCTCTAAGGCCCTAGAGGATGAGCATAAAAGACTTGAAAAAGAGCTACAGAAAATGCCACAGAAACAGGACATCAAGCTAAAAATGGATATAATTAAACACAAAATGGGTCAAATAGAAAAAGAAGAATTAGCACAGAAAATTAGAGGTGCTAAACAGAACTACTTTGAAGATGCAAACAAACCAGGTAGATGGTTAGCATACAAATTGAGAAAGGAGGAAGAATCAAGGAAAATATTGCAATTAATAGATGACCAAGGCCAAGTTTGCCATGGTAGCAAAGAGAAGAAGGAAATCATTCGAGACTTCTATGGGAAATTATATATGCAAGAGAATATTGATGAGGAAAGAGTTAAGCAGTACTTACAGAATGCTAATTTACCTCAGATACCTAAAGAGACTGAAAAAATGTTAGAAAGCAGTATAACAATGAGGGAGCTAACTGAAGCACTCAAGAAGCAAAATAATGGAAAGGCACCAGGTCCAGATGGACTTCTGGCAGAATTTTATAAAACATTACAAGAATTGTTGAATCTTCCATTGCTAGAAGTTATGAATGAAGTTATGTTAAAGAAGAAAATACCTAAATCATGGTCAGAAACCTATATTACACTTATTCCAAAAGAGGAGGCCGACCCATTACAAATTAAGAACTATAGACCCATTTCTCTACTAAATGCAGATTATAAAATCTTTGCTTCAATACTGGCAGAAAAACTTAAAAAATATTTAAATAATTTTATCCATCCTGATCAAAATGGATTTCTGCCAAAGAGACAATTTAAAGACAATATGAGAATAATCTTGGATACTTTGGAATACTACGAGGCACACCCTGAAAAACAAATGGCTCTGATATTTTTAGATGCACAAAAGGCAGATGGGTTTTGCTAGAAAATTTATTCAAGCAATAGAAGCTATATATCATAAGCAAACGACAAAGGTAATGATAGAGGGAGAGCTGACAGTCTCTATTAATATAAGAAAAGGAACAAGACAAGGGTGCCCACTATCACCTTTGTTGTTTGTGTTAATTTTGGAAGTGTTAAACAGAAATATTAGAGATGAAAAGAATATAATAGGAATGAAAATCAAAAAGGAAGAATTTAAACTGCAAGCATTTGTGGATGATCTAGTTTTCATTTTAGAAAACCCTTTAGAAACAACATCAAAATTGATAGAAAAGATAGAGACATATGGAAAGGTGGCTGGTTTGAAAATAAATAAAGACAAGACAAAGATTTTGACAAAGAATATGCTATTAAGACAAAAGGAAGAACTGGCAGATCTATTGAAAATTCAGGTCACGAATAAGATCAAGTACTTGGGGATATATCTGACAGCAAGATGTAGTACATTAAAAGAGAATAATTATATTAAACTTAAACAGCAGACAGTGCTAGATTTGGCGAAATGGGAAAACTTACAACTGTCACTAATAGGGAGAATTTCAACAATCAAGATGAATATATTACCCAGAATTTTATATTTGTTTCAAACAGTTCCAATTAGGCTAGGAAAAGACTACTTTGAAGATTTAAATAAAATTGTGTTGAAATATATATGGCAAGGTAAGAAAGCGAGAATAAAGTTAAAACTTTTGCAAGATGCTAGAATTAGAGGAGGATTTGGTTTGCCTAATTGGGAGTTGTACTACCAAGCTACAAATTTGATGTGGGTTAAGGAATGGATAACATTAAGAAATACTAGATTGTTGACATTAGAAGGACATGATCTGTTGTTGGGGTGGCATGCTTTTTTATGGTACAAAGGAACTAAAACACAGGGGTAATTTAGAAGACATATACGGGAGTCTCTGTGGTTAAAGTGGGAGAAGATTAAAAGACAATGTTATTTGAAAATTCCAGTCTGGTTATCGACGATTGAAGCATTTTTGTATCCTTTAATATACAAAAAGGAACAAACAGTAAGATATGGTGAAATATTGAATGAAAAGGGTGAACTTAAATCTATGCAAAAACTAGAGGAACAAGGTATAAAAATGAATCGGTTTTCATATGCGCAAATACATTCAAGATATGATAAAGATTCTAAAACAGAAGGTTTCTATGATAAACTGACTGACTTAGATAAGATTTTGACAGGTACTGATGAAAAGATGATTAAAAAATTGTATGGATATTTATTAGAAATTAAACTAGAAGAAGAACAAGTTAAAGAAACTATGATTGCTTGGGGGAAGAATTTTGGATATGGGATTGATTTAGAGAAATGGCAAAAATTGTGGTCTCAAAATTATAAAATGACAATGTCAACAGCATATAAAGAAAATTTGTATAAGATGTTTTACAGGTGGCATTTCCCCCCGACAAGAATAGCAAGAATGTTCAAGAATAAATCCGAAATATGTTGGAAATGTCATCAGACACCTGGCTCATATTACCATATGTGGTGGACTTGTGCGGATGCTAAAAAATACTGGACTAAAATCCACATGTGGTTGGAAAAAATGACAAAAAAACATATAGACTTGAAACCAGAGATATTTTTATTGGGAATTTTACCTGAAATATATAGTAAAGACTTGAAATACCTGATTGTAAATGTATTAACAGCAGCTAGGATTGTATTTGCTAAAAACTGGAAAAATGAGAAAATACCATCACAGGAGGAAATCATTAAGAAAATATTGGAATGTGCTGAAATGAGTAGATTAACATTTGAAATTAGAGACAAGAGGATAAACAATTTTATAAAATTTAGGATCTTTTCTATCAATGGTTAGACAATAAAGTACACTAATGAAATATGTAGACTTTTAGAAAATAATAAATATATAAAGATGTACTTCTTTCTTATTATATCTACAAAATGATCTTAGGATAGATTTGGGATGATAATATGAACTGTTATAAAATAAACTATGTAAATTATGGTTATCTTGTAAAACATGAATGAATAAAAGTATAGTCAAATGATTGATTAATAATGATACTAAGGTATTTAATTTTTGATTGACAATATGAGATTATATGTAATGTAATTGTAATTGAAGACTACGAAATGGAAGCACAAAACAATTTGTAAACTAACCGACACACTGTATGTACACCTATGGAAGATAGCTTGATGTTTTTATGTTTTGTTTGTTTATGTTTGTTTTTAAAAACCAATAAAATTTTAAAAAACAAACAGAAAATGGCATTTAAATATCAGCCAATGTAGATCTAATGCATTACACGAAGCATATGGAAAATGTTATTGTGAGGCACCTTTAAGCAGAGAGGTCTGTCAACTTGTAAAGCATTCCTCTTGAGTTGCTATACATAGGAGGGGGAGAAGCTTGGTTGCTATGACCAGAAGCAGAGGTGGTATTCAGCAGGTTCTGACTAGTTCTGGAGAACCAGTAGCGGAAATTGTGAGTAGTTCTGAGAAATGGCAAATTCCACCTCTGACTGCAGATTTTACAGTATCCTTCCCATGCCACACCCACCAAGCCATACCCACAGAACCGGTAGTAAAAGAAAATTGAATCCCACCAATGACCAGAAGCACATTCCATGCATACATTTCTCCAAATTGTGTCCCAGGTTACCAGAGCCATACAGAGAGACATGTTTCTACAGCTCACGAAAGTGCTCCACTGGAGAATGTGATTTATGACACACCCTGGGAGGAGGTGGGAAACAGGGTCATAGGTGGGCAGTAAATTATGTGGGGCAGAGTCGACTGTACTTGGGAAAGTGCCGGCATGTTGCTCCTAATAAATAAATGGATTTCTTTTGAAACTTGCCAAAAGTCTCGTGAATTAATTAGAGCATTCGTCAGGACCCTGAAAAGGTCTTTGTTTATTATCTAAGTGCTGCAAAATGAAAAGTGTATCAACAGGGAATGCCATGGATGAAACAACCACTGCAAAGACTGTGTTGCTTGAACACATTAGTCTAACAGTTCTTGCTAGTGAATATTTTGGAAGGAGGTTTCAATTTTAGGAGGAAATAGGAGGAAAATATTGTCTTTCAAACCACTTCATCAAACCACCTGATGCCTGGAAAGAAATGATATTGAGAACTTTATTAAGAGTAGAATGTCATGTGCAAAGGGAGTAGAATTTGCAGAATTTTGTTAATATTTTGAGCGCCTCGATCTCACCTTCAGCTTCCCCATAATTGCATCATCGCACCAATCAAATAATTCTTCTGCCTTTTTAATCTGCTCTCTTTAGGTATTACTAAAATATCAGAACAGTATGTAGGCTATTCTGTATTTGGTTGTAAGAATAACCTTGAGAAGAAGAAGAAAGAGCCACACCTTGGACAGTTATCTGATAAAAGAATTGTAAGCCCAAACCAGAAATACAAATTGAGAAAGTGCCTCAGAATTGACCCTCCCTAATCCTTTGGAACATAAAGTCAGGGAAGAAGAGACAGGGTTTCAGATTTGCAAAACTCTTGTTAGTATCACCTTACAATAAAAGGAGAGTTCCTATTATCATATCTATGGTTCTTCGTCTGGATAAACCTGAATACAACCTCCAGGGCTATGCTTAAACTACAGGGTGAATGGAAAAGTTCCACACATTCCACTGCTTATGTGTGAAAGAAGAAACCCAAGGTTCTTGTTCACATGGAAATGCCATGCATGAAATGTTTTAATGTGAGCCATTATCTTTATGCATGATATAAGTGGGTGCTTCCATGTAATCCATATGTTAATAGAGTTTGATCACTTGTTGATACACCTACCCATTTCCAGAATAGCTGAAGAAGGCTGATCTATATCTAATATTTATCTGGCGGTCTCCATCCATCTATCCATCCATCATCTCTCTCTCTCATCTATCCACCCATCCCTCCATCCCTCCATCCCTCCATCCCTCCATCCCTCCATCCCTCCATCCCTCCATCCATCCCTCCATCCATCCATCCATCCATCCATATCTATCTATCTATCTATCTATCTATCTATCTATCTATCTATCTATCTATCTATCTATCTATCTATCTATCTATTAGAATTAGAATTCTTTATTGGCCAAGTGTGATTGGACACACAAGGAATTTGTCTTGGTGCAAATGCTCTCAATATATATAAAAGAAAAGATACATTCATCAAGAGTCAAGAATCATAAGGGACAACACATAATAATAGTCATAGGGTACATAGGTACATAGGATATTTATTCTCTCTTTCTCATCTCTCTAGCTCTCTATCATCTATCTATGTTATCTATATTATCTATCTATCATCTGCCTACCTACCTACCTATCTATGGGGGAAATAGCCATTTCAAAAACTTCAGACATCATTTAATTTAAATGTTTAATTTTCATTTTTTAATGAAGTAAACTAAACCTGATCATTTATCCATCCTAGGACACCCCTGAGGAAAAGTTAACCTCTGATGAGCAGTTAGGACAGGACAATTCTCTCTCTTATTTTCTGAAACTATTCCATTTATACTTAGATCATTAGGCAGGAATAATGCTATTTTTGGTCTCATCAGCAGTGAGCTTCAATCATGCCCTCTTTTTTTTGAGTATAAGTTTTATTTTTATTCATAAACATTTTGAATACAATATATTGTCAGGGCATATCATTTACAAAAAAGCAAAACAAAACAAAACAGAAATATCAAAATATATTCTAGTAACAATGGTGATAGTGTAACAAAATGATTTTAACTGAATTTCTTCTGATAGCTTATTTATAGTTCTATTATATTAACATATTTCTAATTGTCGACCGTCTTTGTATTTAATTTTTACATAACGATAATCTTTCTTCTCCTAATTTTCTACCTCTAACCACTTATAAAATATGCTCCATGTTAAGTAATATTCTGTATCTTCTTTATCCTTCATTTTTAATGTCAATCTATCAATCTCTGCATAGTCTAGTATTTTCCAAGTTACATCCTCATCTGATGGGGTGTTCTCATTTTTCCAATATTGTGCAAATACAATCCTTGCAGCTGTCAGTACATGCAAAATCAGATATATAGTCCCTCTATCATATCATTCTGGCATTATACCCAACAAAAATATTTCTGGTTTCAAATCTATGTGTTGCTTAATCATCGTTTCCAACCATGTATGTATTTTTGTCCAGTATTTTCTAATCATGCCCTGCCAAAGAGCAGAGATTCCCAAAATATAAATATGTGGCTTCACAAAGGAGCTTATATTGCGAATATTAAGGTCACACTCTTACACAGACATGCAGAGCCTACTTTTAATCCATTCCTGAAACTTCTCCTTTTCTATCAATCCTCCCATTTTTCTTTTCACCTATCTCCTCCCACTTATGACTGTATGACTGTAACCTTATTTCTTATATCCTAATGATTTTCATTGACTGTTTCCTATTATGATTTGATTGCTTACTGTACCCTATGACTATTATTAAGTATCCTTGTATCATTGTATCCTATGATTCTTGACTCTTGATGAACGTATCTTTTCTTTTATGTACATTGAGAGCATATGCACCGAGACAAATTCCTTGTGTGTCCAATCACTCTTGGCCAATAAATAATTATATTCTATTCTCTTAGTTGGTATATGGATCCTTTGCCACTCAAGGGAAAACCTCTTTCTACCGTATGACCCTCAATGACGACTACCAGGTCCAAGGAATTATTTTTCTACTGAAGAAATTTGGATGGACTTGGGTTGGCCTCTTTGCTGAGGACACTGATAGTTCAGAACATTTTCTGCTCTTCCTGGAAGCCTTACTGTCTCAGAATAGGATCTGTTCAGCTTTCACGCAAAGAATACCACAGCAAGACAAAAAACTTGTGAATAGTTGGGAGAAAACAGTGGTGGGATTCAATTTTTTTTTACTACCGGTTCTGTGGGTGTGGCTTGGTGCGCTGGCAGGGGAAGGATACTGTAAAATCTCCAGTCAGAGGTCTCCATTTGCCAGTTCTCCAAACTACTCAAAATTTCTGCTACCAGTTCTCCAGAACTGGTCAGAACCTGCTGAATACTGCCTCTGAGAGAAAATCAGTAAGTTGATTGCAAGAGTCACCTCCATTTTACAGAGAGCAGAGCAAGTAGTTTGGTTGTTTTGGGAGACACTTCGGCCATGGTGTGGCTGAGGGCCTTAATACCCTCAGAAGAAAATGAGAGCTGTGATGAAAAGGCATGTGGTGGAAAGGTGTGGATTATGACAACACAGATCAACTTTGCATTAGTTACTCAACAATTTAAGGCCACATTCAAAGGATCATTTTAGACTTGTCTTGCCACAGTGGTTAAGTGAATCACTGCAGTTGTTAAGGTAGCAACATGGTTGCAAAGTGAATGTGGCTTCTCCATTGACTTTTCTTGTCAGAAGGTCACAAAAGTTGATCAGATGACCCCGGACATGGTAACCATCATAAATATGAGTCACTTTCCAAACATCTGAATTTATAAAATACTTTTATAATAGTCATATGCACAAACTAATTTATAGTTTCAGGGGGTGATGATTTAACAAAAAAGATTGGATCTCTATTCATTTGATGGAACAGAATTTCTTCTTGTGTGGCTTACTCAAAGTTATTGTACTTTGTTCTCTTGGGGAATGATATTCTTCTTCTGCCCCATGTAGCAGAAGACTCTTGCAATCAGCTACTACATATTTGTTATCAAAATTGCTGTTCAGTATTCAAATACTGAAGAAGTAGTTATCTCCCTGGAGTTCACCAAGTCACTATAATTTCATCCAGCCAATTCTTCACCAACCTCTCAGTAGAAAATAAGAAATAAATCTGAACTTGTCTATTGGGGCTGGGCTGTGTGACAGTGAGAGCAGGAGCCAGCAGGAAGCAGGGTTCGTAGGATTTGATCTATAAAATTCCACGACCCTCTTTTCCTCTTTTAACACCTATCTGTAAAGGAAATTCTGATATTATCAGTTGGTATTTGCATGTTGGCCCCTTTGGTGGCCAAAATCAGGTACCACTGGAGTTGGCAGTTGAAATCATCCAGAAAGACAACTCTTGCTATGAGATGGTGACATATTCAATGCTTTGGGGATTGGTTCTGATCATAGTGGGAAGAACAGGGTATCTGAAATGTCATTTAAGTAACGTTCTTCATGTTCCTCATGAATGGAACCAGCCAGGTGACTTCCTCATCGGTGGGCTGATGTCCCAGATCATCTACGATTCAGAGAACTGTTATTTGATGTTGAGCCTTCTCAGCGCCAATTTGAATTTTCAGAGTAAGGAAATATTTTGCGTCCCTCTGCATCGGCTGACATTAGGCAGGTTGTCAAGAACGATGTAACTAATCATGCTTGTGTATGTGAAAGAACAAGTTATGGAATGCTCCCCCAAGTTTTATTTATTTTATTTATATAACATATAAACATTCAATTTCAATCCAACAGTGAGTTGTCAGTACAATTGTTTTTAGGCCATCATAATCAAAATGTTTACAATTAGTATTCATCACAATAACATTAATGCTATAATAACAAGAATATTTGACTTATCTACTTTAACAAATCTCCATGTTAACATTTATTCTTTTTATGTCCCCACATTTCTAACTTCTATTTCTATTGTCAACAAGTTATGGAATGTTTAAGGGAATTATAGATAAACTGGGTTGTTTTATTCATTTATAGAATATTAAACATGGTAGCAATTAATTAACCAGAGTATGCGATGACCCTTAAACACTGTTTTCATTTTGCAATACTGACCCAGTTTTCTGAGGAAAGAAAGCAAGATATGATGCTTCTTCTCTGTTCTTGTATGATGGATTAACATGCTATCAATACTTCAAAGGAAACCAAGTTTTTATCAGAGACAGTCTTTCTTGTTGCTGTAGTTGAGTATTGATATGTGTTGGTGTGTAATTCCTCCCATTTATTTAGTGTATAAAGTCTGTTGCAAACTTTGTGTGTGACATTTTTACATTATATTTTTCCCTTTTTTATTTTATTCAAAAGATTAAAGAGTCAAAATGTGTTTCTGCCCAAAGAGAACTTTCTAACCAACATCTGCTCTTCTCCTTAGAATAAAAAACAATCATTTTTTTTCTTTGCATTTTTGTGCTTCTTCACATATTTGAGTCATTCATTTTATTCCATTTTGATGACCCCTTAGGGATTAATTACTGGAGGAAAATAGAAACACTTTATAATTATAAATTATAAATTTCAAAGTATATATATTTTGAAATCTTTTAAATTGTTAGAAACTCTCTCAACACACAAACACACACACACACACACACACACACACACACACACACACACAGAGAGAGAGAGAGAGAAAGAGAATATTAAACCTGCAAATATGGCTTCTGTGATTCATCTTTCTCCTTTTCTTTCAGTTTATAATTTTATTTTATTTATTTATTTATTTATTTATTTTGATTTGTCAATCACTTACAAGATAATAAGTATAAGTATATACATAGTTATGAATACATGAAATGGGTACATATAAGAAAAATAAAAGAAACAATAGGACAAGGATGGTAGGCCCGTTGGTGCGCTTATGCACACCAACATTATGTGTAGTAATGTGTAATTAATTAATTATGAATAACAAATAAAAAGGAGAAAGCTTTTTAAAACAGATAATGATATATATTTTGTTAATAAACATTTTATGACCCAACTAGGGAACATCATCTGTGCTAGAAGTTTACTCAAACCTCCGTCCCTTCTAGCATTGGTGATCTTATCTAGTTTGTGTCATGAAATGTCTGCAAGAAAACAAGCAAACTCAGAGAGCACCAAGAACTCCTCATATCTATCTCTCTGTCTAACACCATATGTCAACCATTTATTAGATAGATAGATAGATAGATAGATAGATAGATAGATAGATAGATAGATAGATAGATAGATAGATAGATAGATAAAAAGTTAGAAAGATAGAAATGAAATTAGATAAAAGTCCATAAAATAATAAGAAACTGAATATTGTTCCATTCTCCACTGTATGTTCTAAGTTACAATTGACTTAAGAAATGCCTGGAATTTTGACCACAAATTCAAAAGATGCAACTTTTTCTTTTAAAATAAATAAATAATCAAATTTCTACTCAGTTCATGTCTTTCTAATCCAGACACAATAGTTCATCATCAATATTTAGGGGAGTGATTTGAGAAGTGGCATGTCATGGGAAAAAGAGAGTATCATTGCAGTCAAGGTGTTATTGACTTTGGACAGTGACTTTGTGAATGATGAATGCATTTGTTCTCTCTGATTTAATGAAAAAAGTTGAATCTTTATTTGCAGTGTAGTCACAAAATTCCACCAACATGCCCTTGCCCTGGCTTTTGCTGTGAAGGAGATCAATGAGAACGCAGAGATCTTGCCTAATGTTACCCTTGGATTCCATATCTACGACAGCTACTATGATGCAAAGATGACTTATCGAAGCACCCTAGACCTGCTCTTCAAATCAACTAGCTTTCTTCCCAACTACAAATGTGCCCGGCTAAGGAATCTGATAGCCATCATTGGAGGACTTGGTTCTGATACTTCTTTCCATATGGCAGACATTCTGGATCTCTACAAGTTACCACAGGTAGGATTTTACTTGCAATAGGCAAAAAGCAATAGAAGGAAACGACTGGACTAAAAATAAAAACAATTGAAACTGAACAAGAGAATAACAGAGTTGGAAGGGACCTTGGAGGTTTTCTAGTCCAACCCCCTGCTCAAGCAGGAGACTCTATACCATTCTGGACAAATGGTTGTCCAATCTCTTCTTAAAAACCTCCAGTGTTGGAGCACCCACAACTTTGGAGGCAAGCCATTCCATGGATTAATTGGTTTAACTATCAGGAAATTTCTCCTTAGTTTTAAGTTGGTTGTCTCCTTGATTAGGTTCCATATATCGCTTCTTGTCCTGCCTCCAAGTGGTTTGGAGTATGCTGCATTATGCTCTAATGCCTTTAAAATATTCTCCAAAAAACTTATTCATTTTAGTTCTCTGTACATGAACAAATGCTTAAAAATTATCTCTATAGCATAGAGATAAATATTATACCACTGTTTTAGCTTATTGTTTTTTCCCTGTTACATTCTGTTTTAGCTCACTTATGGATCATTGGTCTCTCAGAAGATTTATTACACCCAAGTGCCTTCATTTTATTCCATGGTCCCAAATGAAGCTCACCAATACTCTGGAATCATCCATTTGCTCCAGTATTTTGGGTGGACATGGATAGGGCTCATGGCCCTTGATAATAGCAATGGAGAGGAATTCTTGCAGACCATGGAATTGTTGCTTTCCCAGAATGGAATATGTACAGCTTACACAGAACGAATCCCGCATTAAGTTAGTTTGGATAACTTGGAACCAATTATTGATAAAGCATCACATATCCACATTCCATTAACTGATCATAAGGCCAACACATTTATAGTTTATGGAGAATCAGTGACAATAGCACGGCTGAGAGCCATTGTATTTGTGCAAGACCCTGCAAATAAAGAAAAAGACTCATTCAGAAAGGTCTGGATCATGACAAGTGGGATTAATTTCATACTCCCAGGCCTTCAGAGAGGTTGGAATCTTGATTTATTCCAAGGAGCCATTTCTTTTATGGTTCACTCAAGAGAACTTCAGGGATTCAAAACTTTTCTCCAGATGGTAGAACCTTCCTGGGTCCAAGAAGATGGTTTCTTTAAGGACTTCTGGGAGCAAGCATTTGACTGTTTTCTCCCAAATCCTGATATGTCACTAAAGCATGATGAAATGTGTAGTGGGAAAGAAACTTTGGAAGATCTGCCTGGACACCTGTTTGAAATGCATACCATTGGACATAGCTACAGTATCTATAATGGTGTTTATACAACAGTGTATGCTTTGCATGCCATGTTCTCATCTCAGTCCTTCCAGAGATCTATCAAGAGGTCTGTTGAACATGTAGAACTTCAACCGTGGCTGGTAATGGCACTCAAAACAGGATTGTTTTTGTTTCAATGACAGAACTTTTCCTGAACTTTATCTCTAGCTGAACATTTATGAATCCCATGTTTCCCCCAAAATATGACCTACTCAGAAAGTAAGCCCTAGCTTGATTTTTACATGTGCACCCAATATAAGCCCTACCCCCCAAATAAGCCATAATTAAGACCTCTGTCCACTCCAGGGCGCACAGGTGAAAATTAAGCTAGGGGGGAATGGGAGGTGGAACTGCCCTGCTACTTACCTTCGGATAGTTGCAGCCAGGCCTCACACACCTCAACCATTTTTTCTGCAGCCAGCAATGCTTTCCTGAAGGCTTCTATAGCTATAGCTCTGATAACAGAGCTCTGGATTGATCCAGAGCTCTGTTATCAGCTAGAAAGACCTTTAGGAAAGCCTTGCTGGACTTGCTGGATGAAGAAGTTCCTGAAAGCCTCTGATAGTGAAAAAGAGGCTGGGAGCTTTGCGCATGGGTGGGATTCTACTGGTTTGGACCAGTTCTATAGAACTGTTTGTAATGATTCTGCACAGTTCGGAGAACCGGCCAATTGTGCTCCTCGCTGGCCCCTCCCCTCTCTGACTGCCTCTCCCCACCCAGTCAGTTCTTATCCCTCATGAACAAAATCACACACATGCCCGACATAGCTGGCTGCGTTCTTCCCTGCCATCACTCCTTAAGGTATTTCTTTTTTTATTCCTCCCAATGATCAGCTGTTCTTATGATCAATTGTGCTGGGATTCCCCTCGCTGTTTTACTCCTTTGCCCAGGAGGCTTCCCTGAGGCCCAGGAAGTCAAAAAATGGAGGGGGGGTACAGTGCTCCCCTCCCTGTGCTTTGGTTTTTTTCTTCCTGAGCCCCAGGGAAGCCTTCTGTAAGCAAAAAACCCCTCAGGAGGCTTCCCTGAGGCTCAGAAGGCCCAGAAAAACAGAGAAGGTGCTGCAAAAAGAAGAAGAAGCCATGACTACCCAGTCACATGGCCATGCCCACCTAGCCATGCCACCTAGCCACACCCACAGAACCAGTTGTTAAAAAATTTGAAGCCACCCCTGGCTACACGTGCAAGTGAGATGAGTCAGTGAATGACATTCCCCCTGATAAGACCTAGTACCTTTTTTGGTGGCCAAAAAGTATAAGACAGGGTCTTATTTTGGGGTAAACACATTAGTCATAAATGTCCTTTCCATGGGTACTTGATGAATCTATATAATTTCAGATTTGGTGTCTTAAAAATATTCTGCAAGATCAAACAACGAGTATATTTTCTATATCAGGCTATCTCTGAGAGTTGAAAGATATGATAGTGAAATCAGGATCCTAGTGGCTTAGCTATGGAAAATGTAACAAACTGCCAATTTGTTATTAGCCAGAAGAACATCTACAACCATTCTATATTTGATTCTGCTTATTTGAAAAAAAAAAACAACTGAAACTCTTAAATATATCTTAGTTAGTTTTTTTAATCATTATGGGCAAGAGCTGAAAGGGTGGGTAAAAAATTCTTATCCTGAAATTAATTTGAGTTTCTGAGGTCCTAATATTTCTTGATGGAACTTAACCATTGGAATTAGTGTCACTTAACTTAAAACAAATTCTGGAAAGAGTGCAGAGAAGAACAACCAAGATTAGGGGGCTAGAGAGTAAAATATATGAAGAACGGTTGCAGGAATTGGGTAAGTCTAGTCCAGTAAACAGAAGGACCACTGTTGACATGATAGCACTATTCCAATATCTGAGGGGATGTCACAAAGAAGAGGGAGGGTCCACCTATTCTCCAAAGCACCAGAAGGCAAGACAAGAAACAATGGATGGAAAGTAATCAAGGAGAGAAGTGTCCTAGAATTAAGAAAAAATTTCCTGACAGTGAGAACCATTAATCAGTAGAATGGCTTGCCTCCAGAAATTGTGGGCACTCCATCATTGGAGGCTTTTAAAAAGAGTCTATATGGTCATTTGTCTGGAATGTTATAGGATCTCCTGCTTGAACAGATGTTGGACTAGAAAACCTCCAAACTCCCTTCCAACTGTATTGTTTTGTTAAAAATAATGAAAACTTACATTCATTGTTAAGTTCTTTTCTTTTCCTCTTTCTAAATAATATATGCTTTCTTTCTCTTGGTTTCTCAATCAGCTCCACCCATATCTTCAAAGGATTTCCTTCAACAATTCAGCAAATGACATGGTGTCCTTTAATGACCAAAAGGAAATAAGAGGTGGATTTGACATTGTGAACATGGTCACTTTTCCAAACAGGTCCTTTGGAAGAGTGAAAGTTGGATGGATAGATCCAGATGCAGCCGGTGGAAAAGAATTTAGAATTAATGAGAATATGATTTTGTGGCACAGTGTCTTCAATCAGGTGTGGCTCTCTGGGTTCTTAAAGGACTCCCCTTTCTCCATCTGGTTCATAATAATTTTTTATGAATACTACATAATACTATTGCACTATATCATATACGAGTATCATGGTGGTTAGAATGTAGTATCATGGTGGTTAGAATGCAGTATTGCAGGCTAATTCTGCCCACAGCCAGGAGTTCGATCCTGACTGGTTCAAGGTTGATTCAGCCTTCCATCCTTCTGAGATTGGTAAAATAAAAACCCAGATTGTTGGGGACTCTATAAACTGCTTAGAGAGGATGTATAGCAACTGTGAAGCAGTATATAAGCGCTATTGTTAGAACTATGTTATATCTACTATCAAAGCTTAACCGAGATATCCAAAGGCTGCCTTTGAGTCACTTAAACTATGTTCCTGCTCATCCTGATTCCCCCTGTATTCCCCAATACAGTGAGGGATTTTCTCTAAAGAACATTTGGGTCTTGATTAAAATGAAAATGCCAAATATTATGCAAGCGACTACACAAGCCTGATGATGGCAGATGAGGTTCTGTTGAAACATCGCTACAACATTAAAAGCACAACTATAATGACGTGGGAAGGTCTTGGTGTGTTTGGGTCTTTTCCTGTGTAAGATTGAGAATATCTTGATGATGTTTTGACGAGCTCCCACTCGCCATCTTCAAGCTGGTGCTTTCGGCTTCGTGCTTGTGCAAGCAAAGTGTGATTGGAGCTGCTGTCTCTCTATCAATACCGGTGGGGAGGTTGGCTGTGTTGTCATTTCTTGATTGGTTGATGGAGTTGATGTTTGCAGATTGGTTGGCTTTTTTGTAAGAACATGTGTGGCTGAGTTATTGGCTGTGTGTCTATCAGCCTCCTGCGTTGTAACGACCTGGGTAATGAGCTGTGTGATGACTTTCTGAGTTCTATTGTTGTGACATCCTGGATCTTGTGCTGTAATCTCCTGGGTCGTTGGCTGTGTTGTAACATCCTGAGGTTTTGTGGTGTAACCTCCTGAGTTTCGTGAGCGGGTGGCTGTGATGTGACATTCCAGGTTTTGGTTTGGCTCGAAGTTTGAGGCCCGGCTATGTGTTCATGGCATGTGTCAGTTTGCTTGGTTTGGGGGTCGGGGTGTGTGGCAGCTGGTGATGCAGCCATGGTCTGGTTTCTGGATGGTGGTTCTCTTTCGTCTATGGGATGGGTTTGTGTTTGAGTCTGGTGAGGGAGATTGGTGCGGCATCATGTGTTGTTTTGGGTTCGGTATTGGTTTTCTTGGCTGGGACTCATTTGTTGATAAGGGCTAGTTTCCAGATGTCTGTTAGGTGGGAGGTATCATCCCATTTATTCGTGTTATGGAGGTGTTTCTCTATTTCGATGGCTTCCCTGATTATTCTCTTGTTGAAGTTCAGTATTGGACTTAGTGTTCAGTATTGGAGATTAACTTGGTTCCCTCAAAATTAATTTCATGTCCTGTGGCTTTATGGTGATGGAAAAGGAAGGGAGTATTTTCTTCTTTTCTGACTGCGTTCTTGTGTTCTGCGATGTGTGCATTTATTCTCCTGTTAGTTTGTCCAATGTATGTGACTTGGAAATTGTTGCATAGTATTTCATAAACTCCTTGGTTTTCTAGATGGATCTTGTCTTTGGCGTTTCTTAGAATGTTGGCTATTTTTTGTCAGTTCTAAAGGCTGTCCTGATATTGTGTTTGTGGAGAATTTTGCTGATTTTATCTGTGGCGCCTTTGATGTGGGGGGGAGAGTCAGGTCGTTACAACACAGGAGGCTGATAGACACAGAGCCAATACCTCAGTCACACATGTTCTTACAAAAAAGCCAACCAATTTGCAAACATCAACTCCATCAACCAATCAAGAAATAACAACACAGCCAACCTCCCCATCAGTGCTTATAGAGAGATGGCAGCTCCGATCACGCATTGCTGCATACCTATACCTGTGAAAATCTATGAAAATTTGTTCGGGTCTTTTCCACTGTAAGATTAAGACTATCTTGGTGATGTTTTGGCAAGGTCCCACTCTCCCTCCTCAGGCTGGAGCTTTCGGCTTCATTCAAGTGCAAGCAGCGTGTGATCAGAGCTGCCATCTCTCTACAAATACTGGTGGGGGGGGTAGTGTGCTGGGCTGTTTGGCTGCGCTGCTGCCTCTTGATTGGTTGATAGAATTGATGTTGGTATAATGGGCTGTGTGGTGGCCTTGTGAGTTTTGTTGTGGAGATATCCTGTAATCTCCTGGGTTGTTTGTTTTGTAATGATCTTTTTTCCATTAGCCTCCGGGGTTTTAATGGCTTGGGTAATGGGTTGTGTGATGGCCTTGCAAGTTCTTTTGTTGTGGTATCCTGGGTCCTGCATTGTAATCTTCTGGGTCATTTGTGATCTCTTTTTCAAAACCCGGGAGGCCAATGGAAAAAAGATCACAAAAAGAGCCAAAAAACAGACAGAAGATATTAGAAACACCAATCAAGCAGAACACAGCAAACTCCAAGACCAATAAACACAGACCAAGACTCCCAACCAATCAGGATAAAGAAAAAACCATTCTGGCACAGCAATAGGCTGCCCCAAATTTAAATCTGAAACCACTGTAAAAGTCTGACTCACAGATGAACACTATACAGAAGCCTGATGATGGCAGATGAGATTCTGCCGAAACGTCGCTACAACTTTAAAAGCACAACTATAATGATGTGGGAAAATACCCGAACAAAGCTGAATGCCATATATATATATATATATATATATATATATATATATATATATATATATATATATAGATAGATAGATAGATAGATAGATAGATAGATAGATAGATAGATAGATAGATATAGATATAGATATAGATATAGATATAGATATAGATATAGATATAGATATAGATATAGATATAGATATAGATATAGATATAGATATAGATATAGATAGATAGATAGATAGATAGATAGATAGATAGATAGATAGATAGATAGATAGATAGATAGATCGATCTTTGGTTATTCGGGTTTTCTCCCGCGTAAGATTCAAAGTATCTAGGCAACGTTTCAGCGAGGTCCCACTCGCCATCTTCAGGCTGGAGGATGCAGATCATAGATACATCAACAACTATAGACCGATTTCACTTTTAAATGCCGATTATAAATTGTTTACTTCTATCATAGCTAATAGAGTAAAACAAGCTTTAAATCCACATATACACGAAGATCAAAATGGATTTCTTCCGTCCCGACAAATAAAGAACAATTTAAGAACTGTTATCGATGTCCTAGAATATTATGAAGCCCACCGGAGAAACAATCCGCACTCATGTTTTTAGATGCTGAGAAAGCATTTGATAACTTAAATTGGCACTTTTTAATTCAAAAATTTACAATATGAGTCTTGGCACCAAATTTGAAAACATTATAACAACTATTTACAACACACAACAGGCTAATATACTAATCAATGGCGAACAAACAGATCCAATAAATATAGAAAAAGGTGTCAGACAGGGCTGCCCTCTCTCACCTCTTCTTTTCATTTTTGCCCTAGAATCACTCTTAACACGGGTTAGACAAAATTCTGAAATTAGAGGAGTGAGGGTCAAATCAGAAGAATATAAACTACAAGCGTTTGCTGACGATATGGTTTTCTTTTGGAGGAACCCATGGAAAAAGGTTATAATCTAATAAAAGAATTAGAACAATTTGGCACAGTGGCAGGATTAAAAATTAATAGAAAAAGACGAAATTAATGACCAAAAATTTAACAGAAAACCAGAAGGAAGAATTAGAAACAATGATGGGGATACAGGTAACAAAAAGGGTCAAATATTTAGGAATATGGTTAACACCACAAGGTAAATCACTTAAAGAGAACAATTATGATAAACTACTTCAACAAACAAAGAAAGATTTAGAATCCTGGAATAAGTTGCAGCTTTCCTTATTGGGCAGGATTGCCTCGATTAAAATGAATATATTACCAAAATTTCTTTATTTATTCCAGACAATCCCAATTAAGTTGCCCAAAATTTTTTTGAAGAATTAAATAAGATCACACTTAAATTTATTTGGCAGGGGAAAAACCCAGGATCAATGTAAAGGCCTTACAAGATGCGAAAAGTAGAGGGGTCTAGCCCTTCCAAATTGGGAATTATATTATTCGGCAGCTATCTTATTATGGATAAAAGACTGGGTGAACTTACTTAACAAAAGAATTTTAGCATTAGAAGGGCATGACCTCCAGAGAGGGTGGCATGCCTTCTTATGGGAAGTGGGGAAACCCAAGCAGTCTTACTTTCATAGACACCTCATTAGGGACTCATTATTAATTAATTGGAAAAAAATATGCAAAAAACACTATCTAAAAATTCCGATCTGGCTATCAACAATGGAGGCAATGGTACATCCCAATAATTTGGACATAACAAAAATGATTAAATATAAAGATTTATTAGATCCGCAAGGAAAATTAAAAACTCGACAAGAACTACAGGAACAGGGATTTAAAATTGATCAGTGGTTATATATACAAATCCATAGCAGATACAAACAAGATATAAAAGACTTTGGAATTTATAACAAACTGCAGTATTTAGATAAAATTTTACTAGGATCAAACAAAAAGAACATATCCAGATTCTATAAATACTTACTGGAAGTAGAATTAGAACAAGAGATAGTCAAAGGGAACATGATAGCCTGGAGCAGGAATGTCGGAAGAAGTATTACATTATCAGAATGGGAAAAGATTTGGAACAGAAATATTAAGATTACAAAATCGGCAGCATATAAAGAAAATACATACAAAATGTTTTATAGATGGCACTTGCCCCCTTCGAGGTTGGCGAAAATGAACCCAAACACGAGTCCAAAATGCTGGAAATGTAAAAGCATAGAAGGAACCTACTTTCATATGTGGTGGTCTTGCAAAGAAACCCAGAAATATTGGCAAAAAATCAGAAAATGGTTGGAGGAGATAACCAAAGAACAAATCGAATACAAACCAGAGTTCTTCCTACTAGGGATCTCTGATAAACATTTACCCAAAAAGATGAAATATGTAACAATTCATATCCTAACTGCAGCCAGATTAGCGTTTGCCCAGTGTTGGAAATCACCCTATGCACCTACAGAACAAATGGTCATCCAGAAAATATGTGATTGTGCAGAAATGGATAAATTAACTATAGCACTCAAAAACAAAGAGGCTTCAACATTTTACGATAATTGGAACTCTTGGTATAATTGGTTAGTCCAGAGATAAACTGCTTAATGGACAATGGGTAATTTAAGCATAGATATCGGAAAGATGTGTGTATTCAAATTAAGGTAGGAGAATTGGATCTTGCAGACTGTCAAAAAGGATATTGTCTGTTTTTAAATGCATCTTTTTTTTCTTTTTTCTCTTTCTCTTCCTTTGTTTCTTTCTTTCTTTTACATCTCCTCTTCTCTTTTCTTTCCAGTTTGTAAGACCGAATGTTCTTTTTTTGTTTTTTTCCCTTTTGTGTATGTAATGTCGATATGTTTTTAATTGTAAATTTAATAAAATTTATTTAAAAAAATAAAAAAATAAAAGCACAACTATAATGATGTGGGAAAATACCGAACAAAGCTGAATGCCATATATATATATATATATATATATATATATATATATATATATATATATATATGTGTTTTCTTAAGTTTTGGTACTTACATGTATGGTGTTCGGCTTGGTTGGGTATTTTCCCACGTCATTGTAGTTGTTCTTTTAAAGTTGTAGCAACGTTTCAGCAGAATCTCATCTGCCATCATCAGGCTTCTGTATTGTGTCCGTCTGTGAGTCAGACTTTTGCACTGGCACTAAGCCGAAAGCACCAGCCTGAAGATGGCGAGTGGGACCTCGCCAAAGCGTTGCCTAGATACTTTGAATCTTACGCGGGAGAAAACCCGAATAACCAAAGATCCACATACAAATACCCATGAGAACCTCAGAAAACATATATATATATATATATATATATATATATATATATATATATATATATATATATATATATATATATATATATATAACCAAAGATCCATATATGTATGTATGTATGTATGTATGTATGTATGTATGTGTGTATTTATGGTATTCAGCTTTGTTCGGGTATTTTCCCACATCATTATAGTTGTGCTCTTAAAGTTGTAGCAACATTTCGACAGAATCTCATCTGCCATCATCAGGCTTCTGTATAGCGTTTGTCTTTGAGTCAGTCTTTCACAGCCGTTTCTGTTTTAAATTTGGTGCTAGCCTACTGCTGTGCCAGAATGGTTTTTTCTTCATCCTGATTGGTTTGGAGTCTTGGTCTGTGTTTATTGGTCTTGGAGTTTGCTGTGTTCTGCTTGATTGGTGTTTCTAATATCTTCTGTCTGTTTTGTCTTTTTTCAATCTCTATGGCTTCTCTGATAATTCTGTAGCTGGGGTTTTCTATACTGGCTAGGGTTTTGGTGCCATTGAAGTCGATGCTATGATCTGTGGCTTTCATGTGTTGGACTAGTGAGGAAGTGTGCTCCAGCTTTTTTACTGCATTTTTGTGTTCATCCAGGTGGGTACTTATTCTTCTTTTTTTAAAAAAAATAAACAAGTTTTATTAATTTTCAAAATACACAAGTCATCATTATCCATTACATATTTAAACCTTTTTCCATTATAAATTTAACAAGTCAGATGAACTATAATTCTGTTTTAAACCATTTCCATATAAACATACAAAAACCTCTTATCCATTTTCTCTTTATTTCTCTTTACTCTTATTCCATTTTATTATTATTATTTCATCTATTTCTTTCTGACTTAGTTACCATTATTCTCATTCTATATTTCTGCAAGGTTTCATTAATTCCCCCCCCAAAAAAAAAAAAAAACATATATACACAACACACAAAACATAAAAAAAAATCTTTTTGGAAAGTAACTTGGACCCAGGTATCTCTTTCTTCATGGACTTCAACTGTATTCATGCTCATATTACATATCATTACTTATTTTATTTACCATTCTAAGTCTTCTATATTAACTTCTCCCCATATTTCACTCTTTTTAATTCTATCTTAATTAATCATCTTAATTTGAGTCATTATATTTGTATCTTTTGTCCATTCTTTATTGTACCTTTGTCTCATTCCTTATATAAAAAAAGAAATTTCTCCTGAAATCACTAATCAGAGTATGATGCCTTTCTATCTCCCCACTAAATTAATCAAGTTAATCTTTAAAATAACACCCAATACCCAATCCGATTTTGCTTGGTACATTCTAACTGAATAATACATCCAGAATAATTAAATACATAGTTAAACAATAAATCTAAATATTAAAAACAAATACTATAATAAAATTTTATAATAACATCAATACCATAATCTTATTAAACTCTTTAATTAAAGCTCAATATTCTAAATCTCCCCTCATATTATTAAATTTTAAAACCAATCATTATTAACATTTCAACATTTTAATCTCTTATCAACTCTTAAGCCATTTAAGTTTTCTATTTCTAATACAATACTACAATATCATCTTATGTACCTTGCAAAATCTCTTTGCAGAAATTATACTTATCCTTTATCCCTAAAAAGATTCCTTTTTCCCATTTAATTTCAAAACTTTGTAGCTTTTCTCCACCTTTTCCCATTCTTTCTTCTCCCAACAAACCTTTCTACCCCCCCTTCTTCTAGCCTCTGTCTTACTGGCTTCCCTTCTCTGTCGTATTCCTCTTCCCTTTTGTTTACCATCATTATATTGATTTTGCACCTTATTTTTCCCTTTCTTAAATGTTTTTTTTTAAGTCTTAAGTCCTTTATTTCTCTTCCTTTCCCTCTTCCTTCCCTCTTGGTCAAGTTCTGAGATTTATTAAAGATGGCTTCCTCTCCTTCTTCTTCTTCTGCTGTTTTCATCTGTTGCAATGTTTGTTGATAGTTAATGAGCGCCATTTCCAAAAAAAAGGCAGGCTTCTTTCAAACCAGCTTTACCATTTTTTTTGCTTGCTCATAGTCCCTTCTCAGTTCCTCAATAGAAGGAGCCATTATAAATCTTTTCTTTTCTTTTCTCTTACAACAACCAAAATATTCCAAAGGAAAAATAAAACAATCCCAAAGTTATCAATCAGTCCAAACCAAGACAGAGTTCCCTCTCTCCTCCTAGGGTAGTATCAATCAGAAAAAAAGAAAGTCCAAATCTATTTCTTAAAATCTTATTGCAATATATTTTAGTCTTTCAATCCTTAAGGCATCTCCTCCAACAAAGTCTTAGCATACAAATATATTTTTTTTAGTCCTCTCTTTTCCCACTCATCGCTTAGAGCCAGTTTTCACCTAAAAAAAAATAGGTTTCTTAATATTCACTTTTTATTCCGTAGAAAAGAGGGTAAGCTATCCTTTCAGCACCATCAAACTGCCACTTTTTCCTCTTCTCGAAGGTATCATTCAGAAAGTCATACTTTTCAGGAATTTTGTTAAATATGTCTTAGAGTCCTAGGAACCAAGAAAAACTTTCTCCTTTCAAGCACTTTCTCCACTTCCTCCTGCACATTCTTACCCGGCTGCCAGCTTCTTTGTGGCGGCCATTACGGACCGCCGCTGCACCATCCTGGGAAAAGGGGTTCTGCTGGCCGGGGAGGGGTCTGCAACACCCCCAAACCCCTCTCCGGATCCCCCCTACCTTCAGCTGCCCCTGCAGGGCAGCCTAGCTCTGCACCCGTCCGGATCGAGCCCAAAAACAGCTAGCGTGGCAGGGATCGCGCAGCTTCGCAAATCCCTGCCGCTCGCGAAGCCGACAAACCGGAAGTCCAGGTGGGTACTTATTCTTCTATTGGTCTGTCCAATGTATGTGGCAGGGCATGATGCGCAGGGGCATTCATATATGACTTGGTTTTCCAGGTCAATTTTATCTTTGGGGTTTCTTAGGATGGCTGCTATTTTTCTGTCTGTTTTGAAGGCAGTCTTGATATGATGCCTGTGTAGTACCTTACTGATTTTGTCTGTAGTATATCTTATGTAGGGCAGGACAGCTTTTTCATATGTCTGTTCATCTTCTAGGTCTCCATTATGTCTCAGTGTGTTTTTGTGGATCAGGCCAGTGATTTTGCTTTTGTGGAAGCCGTTGCCTGTCAGTACTTTAGTGAGGGTGCATAGTTCAGTCTTTATGTTTGTCTTGTCTGCCAGGCGC
The DNA here is from genome assembly GCF_049901735.1 of Notechis scutatus. Lineage (NCBI taxonomy): Eukaryota > Metazoa > Chordata > Lepidosauria > Squamata > Elapidae > Notechis > Notechis scutatus. Next base: position 115,916,010 of record NC_142025.1, read on the forward strand.
TTGGTTCTGGCAATAAGTGTTTTGGCCATAGAGTTTATCTGTGCTGGGTGGTGGTGGGATTGGGTGTTGAGGTAGCGGTTAGTATGTGTTTTTTCCTGGTATATGGTTTGTCCTAGTCTGCCATCTCTTTTTTTGTAGATTAGTACATCTAGGAATGGTAGTTGTTTGTTACTGTTTCCATGGTGAATTTGATTTTGGGGTGTGTGCTGTTTAGGTGTGTTTTATATATATATACTGTATATATATATAATGTAAGAAAAAATTTGTATTTCTCTTTGTTTCCATTTAATCAAATTTAGCCTATAAAATTATATTTAATTTCCATTCCTCACTTTTCATCATAATATAATCATCTCATTACAAATACTTTTTTTTTTAATAAAAGTTTTATTGATTTTAACAACAAATAAAAACACATAAAACATAAAATATAACATAAAAACATCATCATTCTTCATAAATTTACAGACAGTGTATCGGTTGGTTTACCACTCCTCTTTGTGCGTCCATTTCGTAGTCATCATAAAAATTATGTTACATAATAACTCATTATCAATCAACAATTATATATCCTAATATTTATTAAACAATCATTTGATTATAATTTTACTAATTCATACTTAAGCGAGATAACTATAATTTAGTTAATTTATTTTATAACAAATCGTAAAAACATACCAAATCTATCTTAATAAAATATTCTAAAAATATTATCAAAACCAAAAATATATATATATTCATTGTTTCTTAAGTTTCTAAATATTCTATTATTATATTGTTTTATCTAACCATTGATAAAAAAGATCCCAAAATTCATAAAATTGTTTATCTTCTTGTTCTCTAATTTCAAATGTCAATCTGCTCATTTCAGCACATTCCAGCATTTTCTTAATAATTTCTTCCTCTAATGGTATTTTCTCACTCTTCCAATTTTTAGCAAATACAATCCTAGCCGCTGTTAACACATTTACAATCAAATACTTTAAGTTTTTGTTGAATGTATCAGGTAAGATTCCCAATAGAAAAATCTCCGGTTTCAAATCTATATGTTCTTTTGTCATTTCTTCCAACCATATGCGAATTCTAGTCCAGTATTTCCTGGCCTCCTCACAAGTCCACCACATATGGTAATATGAGCCAGGGATCTGATGACATTTCCAGCACTTTTCAGATTTGTTCTTGAACATTCTTGCTATTCTTGTCGGGGGGAAATGCCACCTGTAAAACATCTTATACAAATTTTCTTTATATGCTACTGACATTGTCATTTTATAATTTTGAGACCACAATTTTTGCCATTTCTCTAAATCAATCCCATATCCAAAATTCTTCCCCCAAACAATCATTGTTTCTTTGACTTGTTCTTCCTCTAATTTAATTTCCAACAAATAACTATATAGTTTTTTAATCACTTTTTCATCAGAACCTGTCAAAATCCTATCTAGATCAGTCAATTTATCATAAAATCCTTCTGTTTTAGAATCTTTAATATACCTTGAATGTATTTGCGCATATGAAAACCAATTCATCTTTATATCTTGTCCTTCTAGCTTTTGCATCGTTTTAAGTTCACCCTTTTCATCCAGTATTTCCCCATATCTAACTGTTTGTTCCTCCTTATAAATTATAGGATAGGAAAAAGCTTCGATAGTTGATAACCAGACTGGTATTTTCAAATAACATTGTTTCTTAATTTTCTCCCAATTCAACCATAACGATTCCCGTATATAATGCCTTCTGAAATAACCCTGCGATTTAGTTCCCTTATACCATAAAAAGGCATGCCAACCCATTAATAAGTCATGTCCTTCCAATGCCAGTAATCTAGACTTTCTTAATGTTATCCATTCTTTAACCCACATTAAATTTGCAGCTTGATAATACAACTCCCAATTAGGAAGGCCAAATCCTCCTCTAGTTCTAGCATCCTGTAAAAGTTTTAGTTTTATTCTCGCTTTCTTACCTTGCCATATATACTTCAACACTATTTTATTTAATTCATCAAAGTAATCTTTACCAAGCCTAATTGGTATTGTTTGAAACAAATATAAAATTCTGGGTAAAATATTCATTTTAATTGTTGAAATTCTACCTATCAAAGATAATTGTAGGTTTTCCCATTTTTTCAAGTCAGACGCTATCTGCTGTTTAAGTTTAATATAGTTATTCTCTTTCAATGTAGTACATCTTGATGTCAAAAATATCCCCAAGTATTTAACTTTACTCGTAACTTGAATTTTCAATAGGTCTGCCAACTCTTCTCTTTGCCTTAATAACATATTTTTTGTCAGAATCTTTGTTTTGTCTTTATTTATTTTCAAGCCAGCCATCTCACCATACGTCTCTATCTTTTCCAGCAATTTTAAAGCTGTCTCTAGAGGGTCTTTCAGAATAAAGACCAAATCGTCCGCAAAGGCTTGCAATTTAAATTCCTCCTTTTTGACTTTCATTCCTTTTATATTTGTATCCTCTCTAATATTTCTATTTAACACTTCCAAAGTCAATACAAATAACAAAGGGGATAGTGGACATCCTTGTCTTGTGCCTTTTTTAATATTGATAGAGTCTGTAAATTCTCCCTCTATCATCACTTTTGCTGTTTGCTTATAGTATATAGCTTCTATTGCTTGAATAAATTTTCTAGCAAAGCCCATCTGTTCCAATAATAATAACATAAATCTCCAATTCACGTTATCAAATGCCTTTTGGGCATCTAAGAATATCAAAGCCATTTGTTTTTCAGGGTGTGCCTCATAGTATTCCAAAGTGTCCAAAATTACTCTCATGTTGTCTTTAATTTGTCTCTTTGGTAGAAATCCATTCTGATCAGGATGAATAAAATTATTTAGGTATTTTTTAAGCCTTTCTGCCAAAATTGAAGCAAATATTTTGTAATCTGCATTCAATAAAGAAATAGGTCTATAGTTCTTAATTTGTGATGGGTCAGCCCCTTCTTTTGGGATAAGCGTAATATAAGCTTCTGACCATGTTTTAGGTATTTTCTTATTTATCATAACTTCATTCATAATTTCTAACAATGGAATACTCAACGATTCTTGTAATGTTTTATAAAATTCTGCCGGAAACCATCTGGTCCTGGTGCTTTCCGTTATTCTGCCTATTGAATGCTTCAGTTAATTCCATCATTGTTATAGGGTTTTCTAACATTTTCCCAGTTTCATCAGGTATCTTAGATAGGTTAGCATTTTGTAAATACTGTTTGATTTTCCCCTCATCAAAATCCTCCTGCTTATATAATTGTGCATAAAAGTCTCGAATAATTCTCTTTTTCTCCTTATTACCATGACAAACTTGACCTTGTTCATCCATTAACTGTAGTATTCTCCTTGATTCTTTCTCTTTTCTCAGTTTGTATGCTAACCATCTACCTGGCCTGTTTGCATCCTCAAAATAGTTCTGTTTGGTGCTTCTGATTTTTTGCGCCAATTCTTCTTTCTCTGTTTGATCCATTTTATGTTTAATTATGTCCATTTTAAATTTAATATCTTTTTTCTGTGGCGTTCTCTGTAATTCTTTTTCCAATTTTTTATAATCATCTTCTAAAATTTGCCTCTTCCTAATATTCTTTTTCTTTGTATATTCCATTATCAATCCTCTTGCATATGCCTTCATTGTGTCCCAAACATTCTGTATTGAAGTATCTTCTTTTCTATTTTCATTAAAGAAGAAGGCCAGTTCTGTTTCCGTCCATTGTGTAAAGTCTTTTTCCTTTAAAATAGTATTATTTAATGTCCATCTAGATCTTCTTTTTTGTCCTTTCCATTTAATTGTCATTGGGTTATGATCTGCCCATGTACTTGTTTCAATATTTATTTCTTGAATATTAGATAATAATTCTGTTGACGTCCAAATCATATCTATTCTGGACCATGATGAATGCCTATTCGAATAGAAAGTATATTGTTGAGTTTTAGTATTTCTTTCCCTCCATATATGTTTTAAATTTAGTTCCTCTATCATTTCAAAAAAGGATTTAGGAAGAATCTTCCTATTTTGTCGTGGTATTTTTGCTGTGTAGTCCAATTCATTGTCTACAATTCCATTAAAATCTCCCATTATAAATATATTAGCGTAGTCCAATTCAATTATTTTCATATGTAGTTTTTTATAAAATCTTTTTTGTTTATCATTCGGAGCATAGATTGCAACTAAGAGTATCTTTGTGTTATTATCCACAATTTCAACCATTAATACTCTTCCATCTTCATCAGTATAAATCAATTTCACTGGAATAGTTTCTTTAATATACAAAACCACTCCTCTTTTCTTACAATGGGCCAAAGAAGTAAAAATTTTCCCTATTTTTGGTCGCACCAATAATTGTTGATGTTGTTTTTTAATATGTACTTCTTGTAAGCAAATTATACCAAATTTTAATTTCTCTATTTTATGAAAGGTTTTCCTTCTTTTAATAGCTGAATTCAGTCCATTTATATTCAAAGAAATCAATCTTTTTTCCTCCATAATTATGATTTATATTTAGGTCTAACAGCTCTCGTTGATCTTACTTCACGCTGTTCTTTAGTCTCCACTTGCCCGCCTACTGCACCTTCTTCTTTTCCCATCTCTATTTGGTCCTCTTGAAATTCAGTTAGGGTAGTCTCTTTTTCTATCTCTGTTTCTCTTCTTTTAGAGAATTCATTATAAAACGATTCTGCTTCGTCAATTGAACCAATTCTGTATCTCTGTTCTTTCCATGTAACCATTAATCCTTCTGGAATCAACCATCTGTAATTCACCTCCTTTTCCAATAATATTTTAGTCAGGAAGCGATATTCTCTCCTCATCTCTCTAATTTTTCTGGGTACTTGTTTTAAAACCACAACTCTCTTTATCTCCATATTTCAATGCCTTCTCTCTTGCCGCTTGTAATATCTGTGTTTTAATAGATTTTTTAGTAAATCTGACATGAACTTCTCTTGGTAGCTTATTCCTTGACGCATATCTTGTAAATACTCGGTATATCTTATCTATTCCATCCATCATCTTTTCCTCTGTTATTTCCAGAGCTTCAGCCAAGATTTCTATCATTACTGCAGCAAGATCTTGTCCTTTTTCTTCCTCTATATTTTGAAATCTGAGGTAATATTCTGATCTATCCATCTCCCACTTCAACATCTCATTCTTGTTTTGTTCAAGCGTTGTCACTCTGTCATCAATATTTCCAATTTTCTCATCTCTTTGATTGTCTTTCTCTTCCATTTTTTGCAGTCTCTCATCATATTTCACCATCATTTGTTGGACGTTTTCAATTTTTTGTTCAATACTCCCCATCCTTTGTTCCATACTCATTTTAAGTTCTTGAATTCCTTGCATAACCGTCGTTAAATCCGTCTGTCCTTTATCTTGCTTCGCCATTGTTGATAGTCGTCCTCCAGTTGATGGGGAGGCAGGAGCAGAAGTTGAGGTACCAGAAGGTAGAATTTTCCTACTCATTTGAATAACACAGAATCTTCTCATTACAAATACTTTATAACATAATCATTTCTAATATCATTTGTATAATCAGTTGCATTTCCATTTCCCATTAAATATAATATATGTTAAAAAAAAGAGAAAATAATTTAATAACAATAAAACCATTTTAATTTATCTCATTCTATCATCATTTCCCCCCGTATATAATTATGTAATGATCTTACAGTGAAATCTTCCCCTTTAATTCCAATTAGGCTTATTTCTTTTTTTTTAAATATGATTCTCAATAAACTTTAAACTTCAAAACTCCCCCGTCTATATTTCTAAAAAAAAAAAAACAACACCACCCAAGTACATTTCCATGTGGTATCACCCCTTCATTTTATCCTTAGCCTTCATCTCTAAATCTCTTGGCCCTATAGTTTCTTCCAATTTTAGCCAATTTTCCCTTTTCTAAGTTTTCCCAGTCTTTTCTTAGCTCGCTAATATTATTTTTAATTTCATCTCCCATTCGGAAGGGGAGGTTTTGCCCCCTCCGTTTCTTTTGCAATTTTTCTTGTACAGCTTCTTCTTCTTTTGTTTAATCTTGGAAGTATTTCCCTTTTTATTTATCACATCTATCATCAATGTCTTATTTTTAGTTTTTTTCTTGTCTTTTTGTAAAGTCCATTGTTCTTTTGGCTCTTTTAGGCAGACTTCTTCTTTCTTTAACTCCTCCTCCTTCGTCTTTCTTTGTTCTTCTGTGCACTGCATCACCATTTCTAATTTTTCTGCTAATATATCCCACAGTTTCTTGCTTACTTTTATCATTCCTCTCACATTTTGCAGTTCCAATCTGAGTTATTTGCATATTTCACTCATTTTACTTAATCAATCAAGATATTCTCTGTTTTATTGAAAGCCAACATCTTCTATTTTAATCAATTTCTCTTGTTAATCCTTCTGTTTTCTTGTCACAGTCCCAATCCGCCAAAAAGTCCCAAGATATTATCTTTGCTTGTCCCTTTGTTGCAATCTTCATGTGTGTGTGTGTGTGTTTGTGTGTATGTATGTATATATATTCCAGGGTTATTGTTATATTATACTCTTTTATTTCATTTCATTTCCCATTAACATATTTGCAAATTCAGTAGTTTTCCATATAATGATAGGAAAAAGGTACGTTATACCATTGGGTGGCACTCTTGTGTCACTTTCCATTTTTTAAAGTTCTTTTATTTATTTTTTCCTATTTGCTTATATTTATTCCACTAATTTTCAATCATTAGCTATTGTATCTATATATAATCAATTCCAATAAGTCTAGCATTCTAGCCAATGCCTGATTAATGCCAATTTCTGTATCTTATTCCAAAATTAGTCTCTGATTCCGTTATAGTCCTTTTATAATCCAATTTTGTTTATCTTATAATTTCCTCTTACTTTCCATTCGCCACTGCCATGATTTTCAACAAGAGTTCTTTCCTTCTGTTTCTCGGGGTTATTTTGCAAAAAACAAGGTATTTTGCCCGGTCACATGTTACTCACCACTTCACTGCTCCAGCATTCACTTAGGTCCCGGGTAGCTTCCTGTTTTCAGGGCTGCCATTAAAGTCTGCCACTACCTCCTGTATTCAAGGGGAGTATACCAAGCCAGGGAGGGGAAATGTGGCTCCCCTCAACCTGGCTGGTGGTTTCCTTCTCTTTTCCCACCCCTCTGAGGTGGATCCGGTCCCGTTTGAGACCCTCCGACTGGGTAGAAACCGTGCACAATCCCGGTCTTTGGTCCGTCTCCGATGGAAGCACCATTGGAAGTCTCCTGACATCTTATTATGTCTTACTCAAATATTGGGGGTAGGTGAGCTTACAGAGACATATGGGGCGCACTTTTTCTTATCCCAGTTCATTTTCTATTTATATTAGACCAGTCCTCTTTCAGAATGTAATGAACAGTGCCATCCTGGAAATCAAAAGGAAAAGAAGGAAGGAGAGAAGTTTTGTTGCTATGATTGTGTTCCCTGCCAGAAGGGGAGATTTCAAACAAGACAGGTACATTATTACAGTGTCTTATTTCTCAATCTTACATCAATAACATAAGTTGCTACCGGAGCCACCCAATCAGAAGTGCTAAATTGACATTTCTGCCTTATTACTGTTTTTCTAGCCAGTTCTTAAGAATGTGCAATCATTCTTAAAACAAGGGGTCCTTGGTACTCTCTGAGTTTGCTTATTTTCTTGCAGATGTTTCATTACCCTAACTAATTAACATCATCTGAAATCCCTTTTGCAGCCTTCTGATAAGCAAAGTCAATGAAGAAGCTAGATTAGAGAAGAGAAAATCAGAATAGAGCTGGAAGGGATGTTAGAAATCTTCTAGTCCAGCCCCCTGCTCAAGCAGGAGACCCTATACCATTTCAGACAAGTGACTGTCCAGTCTCTGCTTAAAAACCTCCAGTGATGATGCACCCACAATGTTTGAATGCAAACTGTTCCACTGGTAAATTGTCCTCACTGTTAGGAAGTTTCTCCTCAATTCCAGGTTGCTTCTCTCCTTGATTAGTTTCCATCTATTGTTTCTTTTCCTGCTTTCTGGTGCTTTGGAAAATAAATTGACCCCCTCCTCTTTGTGGCAACCTCTCAAATACTGGAATAGTGGTATCATATCCCCCCCACCAGTTATTCTTTTCTCTAGATTAGCCAAAACCCAAACCCTGCAACCATTTGTCATATATTTTAGTCTCCAGGCCTTTAATCCTATTAGTTGCTAAACAACTGTGCTACTAACTGAATACATGCAGTGTATTGTGGCTAGACAACTCTTGTCTCTTGACAATTGTGGCTAGAAAGGTCATAAATTTGAGCAAAACTCACTTAACAAATGTCTCACTTAGCAATAGAATTTACGATTGATTGTGATCATGTCAAGTACAACCTTTATATATATATGAATTTATCAATTTATCCCTAAGGTTATCCCCAAGAGATAACACTGCTGGGTTTTATTTTCAGACACGGAGGGGCTGTAGTAATGCTGATGTTTCCACTAGTACATGGAAACATTTTTTTTTGAGGAGGGGGCAATTTGTCCTATGAAACCCTCTGATGACAACATGAATGGATATGATGATGATTTAGCTCAAGGTAAGTTTAAGACTTGTGGACTTCAACTCCCAGAATTCTTGAACTAACATGACTGAGGAGGAATTCTGGGAGTTGAAGTTCACAAGTCTTAAAGCTATCAAGTTTGAAGACCACTGATTTAGCAGCAAGGCTAGTAATAGGAAAACATATCTGAAATGACATAAAATACTTATTGGAAAAATATATTTTGGATTTTTCTGCAGGCATAACAATATCTTGCTGCTGTTTATTTTTTATATTGGCATATAAGAACTTGAAAATAGAATGTGCTGTTGCTTTCTAAGTTGCACATCTATAATGGACAGAGTCCTTCAAGAAGCAACAATGTTTTAATAAGTCATTTACTTATGTCTATGCAGATTCTCAGTCATCCAAGTCATGGTTGTCCCAAAGGTGATGTTGAAGATGTTTCACTTCTCATCCAAGAAGCTGAAGAAGAGCTAAAGAAACTTCTTAGATGAGAAGCAAAGCATATTCAAACAAAAATCAGAAAGTCCAGTTGCCTCTTGAAAAAGCACCTTGGTTCTTCTACCTATGGGAAATACAAAGTGGTCCATGTTAGGTTTGGTGCCTCTGAGTGAAAGTCCACCAAGCTGGCTTTCTGTCTAAGGTGGAAGTAGAACTCAGTCGTCTGGTTTCTTGCCAAATTTCATAATCGTGAGGTCAAATTGACATATTTTTCTTAAGTTTTCGCGGGTACTTACATGTATGGCCTTCAGCTTTGTTCGGGTATTTTCCCACGTCATAGTAGTGGTGCTTTTAAAGTTGTAGCAACGTTTCAGCAGAATCTCATCTGCCATCATCAGGCTTCTGTATTGGAAAATACATATACATATACATACATACATATACATATACATAAATACACATACATACATACATACATACATACATACATACATACATACATACATACATACATACATACATACATACATATATATCTGTATCTGTATCTGTATCTGTATCTGTATATGAATATGAATATGTATATGTATATGTATATGTATGTATGTATGTGTGTGTGTATATATATGTGTGTGTGTGTGTGTGTGTGTATGTATGTATGTATGTATGTATGTATGTATGTATGTATATGTATGGCATTCAGCTTTGTTCGGGTATTTTCCCACATCATTGTAGTTGTGCTTTTAAAGTTGTAGCAATGTTTTGGTAAAATCTCATCTGCCATCATCAGGCTTCTGTATTGTGTCCGTTTGTGAGTCAGGCCCCCACAGTTGTTTCAGTTTTAAATTTGGGGCAGCCACAGGGGACTTCGTATATGCCAAGACACAAAAAGAGCCACAAAACAGACAGAAGATATTAGAAACACCAATCAAGCAGAACACAGCAAACTCCAAGACCTATAAACACAGACCAAGATTCCCAACCAATCAGGATGAAGAAAAACCATTCTGGCACAGCAATAGGCTGCCCCAAATTTAAAACTGAAACAACTGTGGGGGCCTGACTCACAAACGGACACAATACAGAAGCCTGATGATAGCAGATGAGATTCTGCCGAAACGTTGCTACAACTTTAAAAGCACAACTACAATGACGTGGGAAAATACCCGAACAAAGCTGAATGCCATACATGTAAGTACCCGCAAAAACTTAAGAATATATATATGTGTGTGTGCTTTTAAAGTTGTAGCAACGTTTCAGCAGAATATCATCTGCCATCATCAGGCTTCTGTATTGTGTTTGTCTGTGAGTCAGACTTTTACAGTGCTTTCAGTTTTAAATTTTGGGCTAGCCTACTGCTGTGCCAGAATGGTTTTTTCTTCATCCTGATTGGTTGGGAGTCTTGGTCTGTGTTTATTGGTCTTGGAGTTTGCTGTGTTCTGCTTGATTGGTGTTTATAATATCTTCTGTCTGTTTTGTAGCTTTTTTTGTGTGTCTTGATTGGCTGGCAACATTGTGTTTCCTGTATTGGAGGCTTTTAGTGCAGCTTGGCTCCAAGTAAACAGATGGCTATCATTTGTTAGGAAGCTAGGTTTCATCTGGGTGCCTGGTTGGGGTGTGTTTGAGCTGGAGGTATCAGGGAGGATCTGTTTGTGCCCAGGTGTTTGCCTGGCTAGTGGTGTGGAGATTTTTTTGTTTGTGAGTGCAGGCTTCCAAATGATTGACAGTCTGGTGGAATCATCTCTTCTATTCATGCTTTCAGGTCCTTTTCAATCTCTATGGCTTCTCTGATAATTCTGTGGCTGGGGTTTTCTATAGTGGCTAGGGTTTTGGTGCCATTGAAGTTGATACTATGACCTGTGGCTTTCATGTGTTGGACTAGTGAGGAAGTGTGTTCCAGCTTTTAGACTGCATTTTTGTGTTCATCCAGACGGGTACTTATTCTTCTATTGGTCTGTCCAATGTATGTGGCCGGGCATGATGCACAGGGGACTTCATATACGCCTTGGTTTTTCCAGGTCAATTTTATCTTTGGGGTTTCTAAGGATGGCTGCTATTTTTCTGTCTGTTTTGAAGGCAGTCTTGATGTGATGCCTGTGTAGTATCTTACTGATTTGTAAGTCTGTAGTAAGTCTGTAGTCTGTCTGTAATACCACTTATGTAGGGCAGGACAGCTGTTCCATAGGTCTGTTCATCTTCTAGGTCTCCATTATGTCTCAGTGTGTTTTTGTGGATCAAGCCAGTGATTTTGCTTTTGTGGAAGCCATTGGCTGTCAGTGCTTTAGTCAGGGTGCATAGTTCAGTCTTTATGTGTGTCTTGTCTGCAAGGCATTTGATTCTAGCAATTAGTGTTTTAGCCACAGAGATTATCTGTGCTGGGTGGTGGTGGGACTGGGCGTTGAGGTAGCGGTTAGTGTGTGTATTCTTCTGGTATATGGTGTGTCCTAGTGTGCCATCATTTTTTTTTAGATTAGTACATGTAGGAATGATAGTTGTTTGTTTCCATTTCCATGGTGAACTTGAATTTGGGGTGTGTGCTGTTTAGGTGTGTTAGGAAATTGTTTAGGTTTTCTTTTCCATTGGGCCAAATCACAAATGTGTCATCGATGTATCTTAACCATAGTTTGGGTTTGTGGGTGGCATTAGCCAGGGCTCTGGATTCGAATTCTTCCATGAACAGGTTTGCAATGATGGGTGACAGTGGTGATCCCATAGGGTCTCCTTCAATTTGCTTGTATCTTTGTCCTTTGTATATGAAATATGTGTTGGTTAAGCAGTGTTCTGTTAGTTCCATGAGGTGTTTAGCTGGTCGGTATTTATTTTTGATGATTTCAAGAGTTTCTTTTATTGGGACTTGAGTGAATAGTGAAACCACGTTGAAACTTACAAGCAGATTTTCTTGCTCCACGTGTAGATCTTTAATCATTTCCAACAAGTGGTATGAGTTTTGTACATGTGAAGCTGCTGTTTCAGCTTGGGGCTGTAGCTGTTTACCCGGAGCCAAGCTGCACTAAAGGCCTCCAATACAGGAACACAATGTTGCCAGCCAATCAAGACACAAAAAGAGCCACAAAACAGACAGAAGATATTAGAAACACCAATCAAGCAGAACACAGGAACCTCCAAGAACAATAAACACTGACCAAGATTCCCAACCAATCAGGATGAAGAAAAAACCATTCTGGCAAAGCAGTAGGCTAGCCCCAAATTTAAAACTGAAACCTCTGTAAAAGTCTGACTCACAGACGAATACAATACAGAAGCCTGATGATGGCAGATGAGATTCTGCCGAAACGTTGCTACAACTTTAAAAGCACAACTATAATGACATGGGAAAATACCCGAACATATATATATACACACACAGAGAGAGAGAGAGAGAGAGAGAGAAGCACAAACACACACACACACAGGCACATACACATAAACATAATGATGTTACAACAGCCATGTTTGGGAGACAAAGTACTATACACAAATTGACGTGAAATCTTCCTTCCTTCCTTCCTTCCTTCCTTCCTTCCTTCCTTCCTTCCTTCCTTCCTTCCTTCCTTCCTTCCTTCCTTCCTTCCTTCCTTCCTTCCTTCCTTCCTTCCTTCCTTCCTTCCTTCCTTCCTTTCTATCTGTCTTAAAGATATGGAAAAATGCTTCAAATGTCCAGAAGACCAATACCCAACCAAACAAAAAGATCACTGCATCCAGAAAATTGTAACATGCCTTTCTTACAAGGAACTTCTAGGGATTATTTTGGCCTCCATTTCTGTTTCATTGTCTTTGATCACTGCTCTCATATTAGGAATATTTCTTAAGCACAGAGATACCCCTTTGGTCAAAGCCAACAATCGGGACCTCATGTATGTTCTCCTTATTTCCCTCCACTTCTGCTTCCTGTGTCCTCTCCTGTTCATTGGTCAGCCCAATGAAGTCTCTTGCCTTCTCCAACAACCAACCTTTGGCATCATCTTCTCTGCAGCTGTTTCTTGTGTTTTGGCTAAAACCCTCACTGTGGTTGTAGCCTTCATGGCTACCAGGCCAGGCTCCAACATGAAAAAGTGGATGGGGAAGAGAATGGCAACTTCCATTGTCCTTTTTTTCTCTCTCATTCAAGAAAGCCTTTGTAGCATCTGGCTAGGATCTTTCCCTCCATTCAAACAGTTGAATATGCATTCTGTGACCGATGCCATCATCGTTGAATGTAATGAAGGCTCTCCAGTCATGTTCTCCTGTGTCCTAGGCTACATGGGTTTCCTGGCTCTTGCCAGTTTCTTGGTGGCTTTCTGTGCTCGCAAATTGCCAGACAGCTTCAATGAAGCTAAATTCATTACCTTTAGCATGTTGGTATTTTGCAGTGTTTGGGTGCTGTTTGTTCCAACTTACCTGAGCTCCACAGGAAAAGCCTTGTTGGCTGTGGAGATCTTCTCAATCTTGGCTTCCAGTGCTGGATTATTGGGATGTATCTTTTTCCCTAAATGCTACATCATTCTGTTGAGACCTGAATTGAATACAAAGGATCAGCTAGTAAGAAAAAAGAACTGAAGAATTCAATTCTTTTACTTTCTGGTACAATGTTGATTAGTTTTGTGTACAATTTTGGGATAAAAAATCATTGTAATATCATTTATATTTGCTTAATGTTATTCAACTTTTTTTAACCAAGAGTTATGAGTTGATTATCAAAGTGAAGATAATAAGAATAAAGCGTTAAAGTATTAGATTTCTTTCCTTTTTGATGCAATGTTTATTAATATGAGTAAGATTTGGGGACGCAAACATTGATTATTTTCAGTGCTGTTTGCCTAATATTATTTAGTTTTGATATAGGATATACAAAGGATATACAAAGCATTACAATCTCTCCTCTGAGGCAGTCCAGGCCTATAAAAAGCTTGGCACTATGACTTCAAGGGGTTTTCTAAGTTATTTTTCACATGTTTGTGAATTTGCTTTATCAATAACCCCAAGGTAAGTCTTGTCTGGACATGGTCAGATGACCTGGGAAGATCTTTGAGCTTTTCTATGAATATGCCAGCTTATGCTTGTTTTGCAAAACGCCTCTTCAAATATTTCTCCCAGCTTTTATCCAGTTTTTCCTTTTATTGGCATCAATGCATTCTTAGCAATGTGCTAATTCTCTGGAAGATATTTCTGGTCAACAAAACTTCACATAATCATGCCCAGTTCTCAAATCCTCTTTGCTTCAGGGCTCCCAAACCTCCAGATACCAAATTATAGAAAAAGAGAAACATTTTTGGTGAAGTTAGGGGTGATAAGATAGCCAGTGTTCCAAAATCTATGGGGCTGCCATAAAGAAGAAGGGGTCATGCTATATACCAAAGCACCTGAAGGCAGGACAGGATACAATGAATAGAAACTAATCAAGGAGAGTGTCAGCATTCCAAATAACAACGTCCTTCAAAGAAGACTCTGAGGCTAGCAATTCCTCAAAGTTCCATTTTATTAGAGATGTTATATTGGCATATATGGGGAAACCCGAATGTGAGATTTCCGGGTTTTCTCCCACCCAAAAGAAAGTCAAAATCCATCCCCTGTACCCACAATTCCATCACAGGGTCCAATCATGTTATTTTCCTTACTGGAGACTGCCCCCAGTCACTCCCCTCCAGGTGCAGGGTAAACATCCTTGACTCCCAGAGAAAGGAATGTTGTTGTGGCTAATCTTCCATAGCTCCTTACAATCCCCCCTCCCAATTTCTCAGGTATTAAATATGGCAGCCTCAGAGCTCCAAAGGAAAAAATGGCTTCTAAGGCTGACACAGAGAACCAGCCTAGAAGAAGAGATTTCCTGACAGTTAGAATGATTAATTAATGGAGCGACTTGTATCTAGAAGTTGTGTTGCTCCAGCACTGGAGGTTTTTAAGAAGAGTTTGGACAACATTTGTCAAGCAGGGTTTTCTGCTTGAGCAGGGGGCTGGAATAAAAGACCCCTTCCAGCTCTGTTTTCTGTTATTCTATTATCATCTTAATAATAAGGATGATGTCAACTTTGAACCAAACTGGGCAGCAGCCATTTTTCTATTCCTCAGTTGCCACAAAGAAGGGGAAGGAGGTTGGAATGCCTTAACTAGAGACAACAGAGAGCTTTTTCATGAGAAAGTCATCTCTACTGACAATGGATAAGGTTGGGGAAGGAGTTCTGGAGAGCCTGCCAATTAACCCAATTGGCCAACAGGACCTGTGACACTTTGGAATGGGTTTATTTCCTATTTTAATTATAGTGAAATATATAGAAATATTTAGAGTTGATTTTCCTTTGAATCTGTGCCGGTATGATATACTCAATAAAGAAGTTCTTTGAGGAAGATTTAAGCCTCAGACTGATTATTTGCTTGGGTTCATTAGACAGAACCTTGACATATGAAAGAAGATAGGTAAACAAATTGTTGGTATTTTGCAGTGTTTGGGTGCTGTTTGTTCCAACTTACCTAAGCTCCACAGGAAAAGCCCTGTTGGCTGTGGAGATCCTTTCCATTTTAGTTGCCAGTGCTGGATTATTGGGATGTATCTTTTTCCCTAAATGCTACATCATTCTGTTGAGACCTGAGTTGAATACCAAGGATCAGCTAATAAGAAGAAAGGGTTAAAGTAATGTTACCCAACGTCAGGATATTCCAAGTATTTAAACTGGTGGAATAGTCATTAATAGCAACGATAGTTGCAGAATTCTGGAAGCTGTACTCCACCTTTCTTGGAGTTGGGACATACTGCATGAATAGATTTTCTTGTTTTATCTGTTGTTATCACATTCCAATTGTATGTATAAGATTTTGGGATTAAAACATTTATTGTATGATCCCTTGTATTTGTGCAACTTTTCCAATGCAGCTATAGAAGGTTCTCAGACTTTTCTTCTATACATTGTATTGCAATGCTCAGAGATAAGCATCTTGTATTGCAAATCAACAGATTAGCTAATATCCTTTTCAGAAGAATGCCAGAGTCCTAAGCTCTGTAACTAAGCAGTTTATGTACTATTGATGACTTTATCTAGGACTAATAAATGAATCAATACATCAATGTAAATCATACAATGATCTTTTACTTACTGACAGGACTTGTTGTTGTTGTTCAGTCACTAAATCATGTCCACTCTATGTCACCCCTTGGACCATACCACATCAAGCCTACACTGTCTCCCTGAGTCTATCCTCCACTGTCTCCCTTAGTCTACCCAAATCATGCCCACTACATCAATGACATTATCTAACAACTCATCCTCTGCAATTCCCTTTTCCCTTTGCCAGGTTCATTTCTGGTTATGTACAGTACACGAAGAAAGAGATGCACAACATAACCAGATATAAATACTACTACTAACAGAATAACCGAGTTGGAAAGGACTTCTGAGGTCTTCTAGTCCAACCCCCTGCTCAGCCACGAAACCCTATACCAAAGTGAGGATGTGAGTGTGCATGCATGTGCTTTCTGGCCATTTCTCTGGCCCAGTTGCAAACCCCTCAGGGCCTACTGGTGAGCCATGATCCACAGCCATGGTCCACAGGTTGAGGACCCCCAATAGTGGGATTCAAAAGTGTTTACTACCAGTTCTGTGGGTGTGGCTTGGTGGGCGTGGCTTGGTGGGCATGGTGGGGGAATGATAGTATAAAATCTCCATTCCCTCCCCATTCCTGGGGGAAGGTTACTGCAAAATCCCATTTCCTCCCCAACCCACTAACCTGTTTTCCAGCTCCGTTCTCCTGTGCAAGGCAACAAAAGAAGATCAGCTGGGATTCAGGAGGCAGAGAATAGATGGGGGAGGGGCCAATCAGAGGTGGTATTGGCTGGTTCTCCAAACTATTCAAAATTTCCACTACCAGTTTTCCAGAGCTGTTCAGAACCTGCTGAATACCACCCCTGAGGACCCCGATCTAAAGTACTAACAGTCCAAGAAAATTGGTGGTAGATAAGATTCAGTGGAATTCAAAATGGGCTGGGCTTAGATCTCTTGTAGTTGCAAAGGGACTCAGGACTGATGATGCATTTGACCCCTCCCTCGGGCTCAGCCTAGTCATTTCCTACAGAGGTATTTTTGTTGTTGTTGTGTTCATTTATCATTGTTTGTTTTGTTGTTCAATTATCTTACTTTGATTCTGTTGGACACCCCTTTCCTTTTCATTATTGTAAGCAGCTTAGCCAATGCCCTGTGGTGAGATAGGCAGCAAATTAATTTAACAAATAAATAAATAAGAGAAGGACCAGGGGAGACATGATAGCAGTGTTCCAATACTTGACAGGCTGCCACAAAGAGAAGGGGGTCAAGCTATTTTCCAAAGCACCCAAAGACCAAATAAGGAATAATGGCTGGAAACTGAACAAGGAGAGGTTCAACCTAGAAATAAGGATACATTTTCTGACAGTGAGAACAATTAACCAATGGAACAGCTTGCCTTCAGAAGTTGTGGGAGCTTCATCAATAGAGGCTTTCAAAGAAGAGATTGGACTGCCATTTGTAAGAAATGGTGTATGGTCTCCTGCTTGGGCAACAGGGGAGGTTGGGCTAGATGACCTACAAAGTCCCTTCCAATTCTGTTAATCTGTTATCTGAATTCACTGTAGCAATCCATTCCAAGGAAGGCAACAGTTGGTGCATTAATTAGAACTGGACAAAAAGACTTCCAAGTTATAGTGTAGAAAGTTAGCACACACACCTCTCCCTGAAGAATGAAATATTCTAGGAAATATTAAAAAGGCAGAATATTATACCCCCCTGGATGAGAAAAGGAGAAACATGCTCTTGGAAAGCAGCTCCCACCTTTGTTAATAGCCCCAGAGAGACTGGGACATCCTATCTACAGACAAAAGGCCTTCAGCTCCAGGTGATAAAATTAGCCCTCACTCAAAATCCAAACCAGGACAAAGCCATTAAGCCATAATAGGAATTACCCAACACCCTTTCAAAACACAACCCTCTTTATTACATCATCCCCAGCAAGATTCAATCAAGCCTGGGACACAGACAGCCTACAAAGTTAGCTAAGATTCCCTCCCCCTGGGAGTCTAACAACCAATAAAAGCCCAAGAGAGGGTATAAATCTCTCTCCCTCTCCCTGCCTCTCTCTTTCCCCCCCCTCCCCGCAAGTGCTCAATGCCCAGGACCTCAAACCACCATTTCCACCATTAAACCATCTTTCCAAACAGCCTCCATGTTTCCAGTGTCTTTCTCCTCAATTGGAACTGAACCCAGGTGGACATTTCTTCCAACAGCAGCTTCCGCCCGAATTTTTAGTAGTAGTCATGAATCCAGGGAGAGACCCAAATCATGGACTTCCTTCTTCTGAATGAAAAATGGAAGATTTGGTCATATGTGTTTTCACTCTTATCTACCAGAATTTGATTTCACAGTCGATGAATACTAAATCATTAAAGACCCAATGAAATTCCACTTCTACCACTGCTGGTCCTATCATAAATTTTATGTGATTCTGCCTAAACTCAAATTCTCCTATTGGCCATCAATATGGTCATCCTAATCTGTCTTCTTTAACTTAGCCCACAAAGACAAAAGTGGCAATAATTATTTAATCTTTTGCTTTCTTACTGCTTTGCTATACGATAGGGATTTCAAGTTACAGTTTTCATTGCCTTCCCTGCAATTATGTAAATAATTGCTACTTCTCAAGCGCAATTCCAGAAGATTTCCCAAAGTTAAAAAAGAAAAACAGCTGATGTGCACGTTCAAACATGGTTATAAAACCCCTTTACTCCTTGTCATTCAAATCTGGGCTAGCCCAGATCAAGAATCAAATGTGGCTCAGTTTTTTTATTTTATTTTCCCTTTCCATGCTATGACACTTCTCATTGTGAAATGTTGCTGGAACACTTTGCTTAAATCAATTCAGTGGCGTGATAAGTTTTGAT